>NW_010548042.1:80977-97070 GCF_000687285.1 Phaethon lepturus | reverse complement strand
CAGGTCCCGTCCGCTCCCCACGGAAAGTTAAAAGTGATTGATGGGGCCCTTGCAAAGCGGCTTCCTGGCCCGCCGGGCCTCACGCTGACAGCTCCGGGAAGAGCCGGTCGTTCCCCGCGCGTCGGAGTAACTCGGCTGCTTCAGGGTTAGCGAGCGTCCCTCGCCCGCACATTTCAAAGGGTTTCTCACGCTTTATGTTACTCCCTGTTTTCAAGTGGTTGTGGATATCACCGCAGCCCCTCCGTCTTCCCTGCTCGAGCCTGCAAAGTATTTGGGACGGCACCTAACGCAGCCGCGCTCGAGTACCGAATATAGCTCCTTCCACAGCGGCCAGGAAACTGTTGACGATTATGCTGAAAGACGGGGAAAACAGGCGTGTGAGCCAAGTCGCTGAGAAGCATTCGTGTCAAAATGGGGAAGGAAATCCAAATTTTTTTTCTATGCCTTTTGCTGGCCCAGATTTACACAGTTCACAGCCCTTACCCTATGCTCCAATAAGCAGGATGTCTGTAAAGCTGGTGTGTAAATCAAGTCACACAGGTGGCGGTTTGCATCTCCTTTTTTATTAAATGAGAAAACGTATGTGTATGAGGCCTACTGGTTTCTGTGTGGAGTAGCTTAAATAATTGTGTGTGTGTGTACAAAAAAAAGTATATAAATGTCTAAATTATATAGACAAATTACAAATTTATGTACATCTTTCCCGAATTTTAAGAGATCCTTACAGTTTCGTTTGTCATCATGATACTCAGAGGATATAACATGTATTTTTATCTTTTAGCTTGTTGACATGAAGGGTTATGACTAATTCGGAAAAATGCTAGGTCATCTCTGCTTCCTGTCAGCTTGTGTAAAGAATCACCAGTCCAGGAGGATGACTTCACTTTTGCTACAAAATTTCAAATTTCATTTGTGTACCCTTCAGAATGAAAGTTTTGCGCGTCTATTTTCCTTCACTAATTTACTGAATTTCCTTTTGTATGATGTTTTGTACATTGTATACAAAAATTATCATGATTCATGCCTTGAATGGAATATTTTAAAGATTCCTTAAATTGCAAATTGTAAATGTTCTGGCAGGCTGTAAATTTAGTTCCTGCTTGGTCAAAAGATGAGCAAGCCAACAAATGTCTGTTAAGAATAACTGAAAATTTTATTTAAGATGACAGTTTGAAAAATAAACATTTGTACAGTGAAGAAATCTCGGTGTGTATAAAAATGCAACTTTGTTTTTTTAGCCAAATAATTGCAAATTGAGATGATTTTTAGGAAAGAGTACAAGCTAATTGTGATCATTATTTTCAAGAGAGAGTACCTTAAATTCAGTCTATCCAAGAAGAAATATATGTGATCTTCCTGAAACCTTTGTTTTTTTGGTAAAAACTAAGAAATCATTCACTGTTCAGATGTTTAAAAGGACATAAAATAATTTACAGAAGGTACTGATTTACTGTCAACTGATATTTCTATTGATGCTACAAACCTTACTTAGTGATCTAATTACTTGCATTCAGGAACTTAAAACTTTCTTTAAAGAGCCTCCCAGTGCCATGCTTCAACAGTTGGTGGCCTGTATGACAGCACACGTTCAAAAAGCCTATGATTCAGCAAGGTTCATAAGCACCGGATTAGCTCCATTCAGTGCAATGTTTCTTTTCTTATGATTAAAGTTAGCTTCCTGCCTTGCTAGACAGGCATCCAAAGCATTCACTAGTTGTAGCTGTAGCAATATAATTGCAATGTTTATACTTAGAATGTCAGTGTATTACTAGTTTGCTTTACCACCTCTGCATAACCTACTTTGAATTTATCTTGCCGATACTGATTATTATTCACAATACTTCAGGGAAAGAAAATGCTGTTCTCTTCAAATACAAGATTGAGAATCAAAACTCATACCTTCATAAATTGCCTGTGGAAGTACAGCTGGCCACTGGATTGCAATAGTGGAAATGAAACTTAGTTTCTTGCCCCATTTGGCCATGCTTCGTAGGAAGGTCTGCAGCCTTGTTCTCCTTTTGTCTTTCATTTTTGCCACTGTTTTAACTTAATATGTGAAAATTTGGTCACAGGTACTTTTTGAATAATTTTAGCTTTTCCCTTGCCCTTGATAATTCATAGTTCTCATCTTTTTCACTTTCCCCACACATCCAGTAGATGCCTACAGCAGGTTCCTTTAGCTTAAAGCAGAGTTTAATGCCTTAGGTTTCCATTCCTTTACGTCGCAGGTGCTTACACCAAGGGTTAGCTCTATTTTCATTTTCCCTTAAAAGTACCAGATGTTACAGATTATTCTTTCCAAAGATAATGAATGTCTTACTAAAAGAGATTTTTATTTTTAATACAGAGAACAGTAGTTTAAATAGTTTTCTCAATACTCATGACTTTAGGTGAAGGTTGTTTTCTTCCATTTCAGCTGCAAAACGTGTTCAGTATACTTACATTCCTTCATAAGCTCAGAATTTGGAGGAGCCAAAAGGGTCCGAGGTGTCAGTTTGGCTACTGCATGCTGCCTTTCACGTATGTACGTTTGCCAAACTTGAGTTTGCTGCACATACAGCCACACTGGTAGCTCAGTGATTCTTTGGGTGCTAAATTACTAACCTACCTCCCATTCCTTCCTTTTTGTTTGTTTGCAGGTTTTTTATTTCCCCTCAAGGAAACCTTTGGTTAACAATTTTAACGTAATGGAAAGGATTACAAACTTTCTACCTGACTATCTATGACTGATAAGAGAGATATTTCCCTGTCATTTTGAGGGGACACTGTGATACACATACCATGCAAATGGAATAGGATTTAAGCACCTAACTCTTGGTCTTTTGGTTCTCTGAGAAAGGAATTAGTCATTTAAATGTCTCCATGACTGCAGACAAAAGAGTCTCTCCTGCGGTCTGAGTAGATTTGTGTTTGTCTACCTGAAAGCATGCTTTTTTCTTCCCTACAAATATATAATTTTCCTTACAAATCTTGTTAAAACATATCTTTACCATCACCATCATAGTGAAACTACTACAACAAGTTTGCTAGGGAACCTGTTCAAACCTGTAGGGAGGAAATGGAGAAGTCCTTCAATGGTAGTTATTACTAATATATAGCTCCCTATCTTCTCCTTTTGTCGCATTACATACAGTGCCTAAAAACTTGGGACTGCTCTGAGGAGGAAGAATAACTAGTAAAGATAATTAGTGCTGGTATGTGTTTTTCATTTGTTTTGTTTTGCTAAAGAAGCTCATGATCAGGCAAGTTCTATGAAGTAAACAAGCACCCTTTCACGTAAGAAATCCCTGCCCGTGACAAAGGAAGGGGAAAATTGTCCCACCCATCTGAAGTAGTTCCTTCACAGTAGGGAAATAAGACCATTCGTATAATGAACAGTCACACATCATGTGAATTTATCTACACATTCATAAAGCAACTATCAATCACACTTGTATTTTAATATGATTATGTTTAATGTTTTTTTTAAAAAGCATTTAAATGATTATGAGTGGCTGAATCCAAATGAGAATTTAAGCACCAAGAATACCATGTAGATGCCTACATCCAAAACCGTGATTCTGTCGAGTCTTGCCGAGTTGATGCCTCGCTTCGGCAGTGCATCAACTTAGCCAGTTCAAACATGGAAATGCTGTTACTGGGTGTCTAGACTTCTGCCCAGTCTGAGCAAGTTTGTGCCTAGCTTCTGCCAAAACTAGATTGAGATCTGGAAACAAGACGTTGCTTTGCCTACGTTTGCTGAGGAACTTGTTCTCTTAAGCATTCTGAAAGCATATCTCACATATATGCAAAACTGCTCCCCTCACAAAATTAAGTCATGGCCACCTTTTTACAAAACAAGTTGGAGGAATGCTGTGTTATATAATAGGAGACACTGAAATACCAGTGTGCTGGACAAGCTCTTCAAAGGCAGATGGTGGTATTTTCTTCAGATGGAAGGCAAAATAGAGTAGCAATGCACTAGCACAACTTTTTGTTCATTCTTTTCCCCAAAGAACTAGTTATGTATATTCATACTAGCACATCTCATTTTGAATACTCAGCATAGCATGCTGGTTATAGCAGTCACTCAGCAAAAGGAGTATCCAGCATTTTTGATCTTAATTGTATGAAAGGAGTTCTCATGCCAGCCTCCTTCCTTTAAATTAAGGCAGGCAACTGCAGGACATATTCTCCCATATCGTGCATTCCTACTTCACAAGCACTACTTTTTTACTGTGGCCAAGAGATGAGGTGTTTGGTTCACTGCTCTGTGGAATGCTGCAAAAGTTGTAGAAATTAAATATAGTACAAGATACAATTATTTATACAATTTATGGCATGTAACTGTGGTGTGTTTTTACAAATTTTATCTATTTATTTATATTACAAATCAAATCTGCAAAGATTACTGTCAAATTATAAATTACACAAATGATTAAATTGGTATGAGCTTTATCAATTTTTTTTGTAGCAAGACATGCATTATGTGAACTTTATAACATTCAGGGTAGTCAAACAGAATAATAAAGCCCATCTGTTGCTACCAATCTCAGGGAAATAAGCTGTCTCATCAAGGAGTCCTCAGTTAGATAAACGTGAAATTTGTGTGCCAAAACATTTTTTCCCCCATATTTAGATCAGTTAAAGGGCCTTTAAAGTGAAATTCCATGTAATGTCTTTTCTGAGGCACACACATCTAACGCATGACCAGAATAAATCTTTTAATTTAACATTTTTTTTAATTCTATTTGGTTTCATGTTAATATCTTCATATCCAAGACTAAGGACTTGCACAAGGAAAAAGAAACAGCTAAAATATTCCTTTAGTCACAGGCATCAGTGAGAAAGATGCCAGTATTAAGAGTCCATCGTATCCTCATTGATTTAGTGTCAGGTTTTCCCCATGTCACAATTTAAACCAGCTTCAGGCTTAGAAAGGTGTGGTTCATTTTAAGCTGATCCAAATCCAGGCTGCCACAATTGTGTCGTCCTCCTCCCTCTCTAGCACCATCAGTCCCACCCGTGCCTTTGCTTTTGCATTTGACATGTATGTAGCTCCCTGGTGAGCCAGTTCAGGAATTAGTTCAGGGATTTGTTTAAAAAATAAAGTTATTAGGGTTTTTAGCCAGATCAGTTCCCCATGCTATTGCCACGCACAAAGTTTTAGGGCATTCAGTGCCCTTCTCACTCAGCTGTGGGGAATTCTGAGGCAGGTTGCTGGTTCAGCTTTATCCTCTACTTCCTTCTGCTTAGCCTTTGCTGTCCTTCCTATTGCCCCTCGAAATAAAAAATCAGTACTTTGAATATGCCATGGATGTACATGGCTGCAGCCGAGGTCAGTGTTTCCCGTGAATGGTTTTTAAAGAGATCTGCATTCAGTGTTCTGGGCGAATAAATCGCCTCACAGTGGCATTGAGGCTGGCCATAAAAAGTGAGGAAAGACATGGGCACCTCATTTAGATTATCAATTTCTTGTGTTCTGGAGGTATCTGCCTAGCTCTGTAAGGAAATATGTAGTTAGATTTAACCCAGGTTAGCTCCAGGCAAGAGGCTGGCATTCTCCCTCTTGCTTCTGTAACACTTAAAATGAGCTAAACAAAGTCTGACCCTTATTTACTCCAAGATTAGGCAACTCTCTAGAAGTCTTTGTAGTTTATTTCTAAAACAAAGATGATACCACAGTCCCCGGAGTTTTACAGATAATGTAAAAGATGTTTTATATGCAAAGATGTTTTATAAATATTTATATTCATGGTTAAATATAAGCAAGTCTTGTTAATTATTATTTGAAAGCAAAATACTTGCATGCATGATAGCTACATCTTTAAAAATGGAATGGAATTGTGAAGAGAAAGGACATTATCAATTGAATCCAGTAACGTTAATTATACCTTTATTATCTGTAACTGATATCTTCTGCTGTGAAGTAATATATTCTTTTCTTAATCTGTTCTCTGGTGTTCTGTAATTTATTAATTTAGTTTAATTAAAATACTATAAGTTCTGTAAATTTGTTCTGTAATGGCACACTTACCACTTTAAGACTCCAAGCTATCTTGATTTATACCTTTATTTTTCACTATCAGTTAATATCCTTATCGAAACATGAGCTAAAGCGTATAGAAAAACCTGAAAAATATTTCTGCTGATACTCTTACAATCTGATCACTACTGAAGGTGAAGAAATAGATTTTAGATTTCTTTAGAATTAAGTTTTATACTCCTCTGTATGAAATAAAATTTATGGATGATTTTCAAACTCTTTTTCTGCTAATCAAATATGTATTTTGCCAAACAAATATGAAGTGATATAACTGTGATTCATTCTTCTATTTACAGTTCAGTTCATGAACTGTTCAGTACATGAGAGTCATTGCAGACTCATTAAGCAAAGTATTTAAGCACCTACTTAATTTCTATTAGTTTTAAGCAAGTGCCTAGATTCTGTTAAAGCCAATGGAATTAGTCACAAGGTGCAATGTTTCAATGACTATGATTGAATTTACATGCATACTTGCACTTATGTGCTTTTATGAACGGGAACATAAACCAAAAAGCATAGAACTGTTAAAGCAATGAAACTGAGAATGAATCTATTTTCAAATATAAAATGGAAATACATTTTATTCAGGCATCTTTCCCATTTAAGTATGAACTTCAGAAAAAAAAGAAAAAAAGCATTGTAGCTTTTTGGAAAAGTCATTATAGATCTGTGCAATCCCCAGGTCATGTCCAAGCATATATACCACTTAGCTGGTCACATTCAGTCCTGAAGAAGGACAATTTACCATCAAGGGCTTTACATGTGAATTAATTTACTGTTCTCACATTTTTTGCTAATTTATAGTGCATTTTATTTTTCTTTGTGTATTGCTTTTGTGTAGTGTAAAATCTGCAAAGTAGTCAACATAATAAATACACAATGCAGTGAATGTTGGGCAATACAGAATACAAATGTAGATGAGTTCAGCAGCACATAAGCAAATCGATAGTTCATTGATTGTGCAAAATACCTAATTACATAACTCCCCTACTATACTGAGCAGCTGATCTTGTTTCCAGTGTTTGTGTTTGTTGGAAGGCAATGGATCATTTCTCTGGACAGCTGGAGTGCATCACTCGTTCATAGTTCTGTTAAGGATGAGAACTTTTAGAAAGCCAAGGTTTGGTGCACAACCATTCTGTTATCCAGGGTTCAGACTGATGTAATTTTACAAATTTATACAGATGAAATTAGGATTGTTTAATTAAATGTAAAATCCAGCAGCTGGAATTGAAGCTAATAGCATTTCAGGAGATAGGTAACTGCATTCAACCGATGCACTATCAGTGCAATTTCCTGCAAGTCTGAGGAGAATGAGGAAGACAGTGGCTTGAATCAGAGGAAAAATTCATTTAGGAAGAAGAGATGCTTTAAGTCAGCTAAAAATGAATGGAAACATTCCTTGCCAGCTTTGAGCTTAGTATGTCTAGCAATCAGATCATGTCTATCATGAGGCAGAGGAGTTATTCTCATCATTAACAAATTCACTTTATCAAGGCTTATCTCCACTGTTTTGCAAAGTTTCTCAACATGTTTCTCTCTTTTGGCCATGATTATTTTTGTTCATCCACCTATCTACTCCTTATAGGCACAGAGATGTTTCTGTGATGACAGAGGCTTTGTATGAGGTATAATCTACATACACTTGGGGTGGGTGGGTTGGTTGGTTGGTTGGTTTGTTTGCTGGGATTAATTAATAATGACATGCTTCAAGTATTAAAAGATGGTTGTTTAGATACTGATTCAAACCTAATGGAAATTAACGTGAATCTTGCACTTACTGATGTGCAAACTTAGAAGACACTATGATTTTGAAAAAGACAAAAATTTTGGGAGCCTCAGCTTACAGGAAAAGGATCTTTAGTTCTGATGCTTCCTTCTCTCCATTTTAGTAAATTTCTTAAAACGTGTTATGTACTTATTCACCTTTCCTGTGATATATATATCTATATATTACAAATATGACAACTTTAAATTGTATTAAAAATTACTTTGATTATTGTAACTTGGAATCATTACCATTTAAACATATCAAGTATTTTCCTTGGAGGAGGAAATACTTGGTATGTTTAAATGGAGGAGGCAATTCTTGTGATACTTTAAGTTTGTCCGAAATACTGTGGATGGCTTTTTGCATGCATACAGACATTCCTCTTGTGCAGAAGGCTCTCGCTGGCTCTGACTGTAGCTTTTTTCCTCTTTTGGTATATTTGCAGGTAAAGGAAACTGCAGGTAGAAGAGTTGTTTAGGAGATTGTACTGGAACTCCAGATGACACTTTGTAGCTGCTGCTATCCTTTATAAATGTGATGGGCAATCCTGCTCATGCTGAAAACAAGAGGAACTTTGCCATTGATTTCACTGGGCTCACCATTCGGGGCATGGAGCTGCCCGCTGATCAGCACACCGCAGAGCAAGAGAGACCTCGCATTAGTTTTCTATTGGAATGAATTCTGAGGCTTTGTTTTCAGCCATGCCTTGTCTCTTCACAGTCCCCAGCTGCTCCAGACGGGCTTCACACGGCAAACACTGGGGTTCGCGGCCTCTGTTGAACGTTCTTCTTCTCCATTTCTCGCCATGCTTGAGGAGGGGACACCGCAATCCCCTAGAGCCCCTGTTCCTTTTGGTCTGACAGTGCGATGCATAAACAGATACAAAAGAATAAGGCGACGACCTTTCTTTTAGGAATGGTGTAAGGTATGACATTTCTGTTATTTGTGTGCCCTTATTATCATGTATTATTTTTTAAAATGTACTTTATGTAATGTGTCTGTACTCTATTTTATCTCTCTGCACTCACTTTTTTTTCCTCATATAAGTAGTTTTTGTTGCTATTCTGCTCTCGGATGTGCCTGTGCATGTCTGGAACCTATTAACTAGAAACAGAAGAGGGAAAAAATAGAATTTCAGGTGGGGAAGAGAACAAAAACCATAAAAATGCTCTTTCTGCACTTATTTCAGAAAGATTTTTTAAATGTAATATATTTAATAAAATTATTTTCTTTTTGAACACTTCTATTTTCCTTCTTTCTCTTTCCTGTATGTTATATGTGTCATGAAAACCACACAGATTTATATAATCTATTTTACTAAAAAACCTCTGCCTATATATATTTTAATTTTTTTTTTTTTGTTGTTCACTCTGTTTTTAACTTGGGCTGCGTTTAACTACTTGGTAGGTCCTGTAGCATGGGGATAAGGTTTTGATCTTTGTTTGGTTACTCCTTTTTTGTGACTGTTATTCTTCAGATGCTTTACTGCCTTTAACCACTTTGGTGCTGCTGTCATGTTCTAAGCAGCTGTTCTCCTCATGTTTATATACTGCGGGTTTCTTATCTGCTTCCGGTTTTACACACCCTTTCATCAGACAGCCAAGCAGGCTCTTGCTTAGAACAAGGTTCATATCTCCCAGTGACTCTTATACAGCTGAGAAGGTTGCTACTCAAAAATGAATAGAAAACCGTGCCAGATGGCTTCCTCTTTTTCATATTCTCCATTAAAAAGGATACCCAAATTCACTGTAGAAAAGCACAGGATGTGAAAAATGACAAATGTAAATAATAAACAATGGCAGACATATAGGCCACGGAGAAGGAGCGTTCCTGTTTCAAAATGGAGTGAAATGCAGGGTGGGTAGGGTAGTGGGATCCGGGCAGCACTTCCAGGTGGCACTGCCGAGGAGGGCTGCCGAGGCGTTCTGAGCCCCAGCGACAGCCCCTCGCAGGAGAGCTTTGGCAGGGTTTCCTTTTGCAGCTTCCTTCTGAACTTCTAGTGGGGAATGGCAGATTTACATTTCGCTGGGAACCGAGTAGCTCAGTCTGTAGAAGCTGCTGAAGAGATAAACTGGATTTGAACGTACATGACTTTTCCTGGCCAGCTCTGTCCATTTCAAATCCCATAGGTGGAATGGGCAATAAATGCACATATGGTAGCACATGACTTTTTTTTGTGTGTGTGTGTGAAGGCATCTGTGCTGCCTGTAGTTTATGTAAGCTGTGGTTGATTCCAGATATGAATCTCATTCTAAAATTAATGGGAGAGGGTTGAAGTTTTTTAGGGATGACTTAGCTGGGTTCATGTTTTTAGTATCTGAATTTGAACATCTAGAACTGGGGGAATTGAAATTGAAAATTTCAATTCAATTCTTGAATTGAAAAGTAGAAAATTACTGTACTGCAGAAAGAAACATAGGTAAGGGGATACAGGGACTTCACAAAGAAACAGTGGTGACGAGACAGAAGTGCTTCCCTAAAAATGCGGAGGTACAAGTTTTAGGGTACAGATGACTAGGGGAACAGCAGGTGAGGTGTTTCTGAATGAGCGATATGCTCTTTAGACTGGACAGCGGACCACCTCATTTTTCTGTCAGTGGTAGTACCTGACTGTGCCAGCCTATGCCTCCAGTGGATGTCACCTAGGATGAGTGAGGATCTTAACAAAGGGACATGCAGGCAGATTTTCAGAAGGTAGGAAATCAAGAGCTGTATATATAAAAATCATATTATGGTGGCGTTACAGATAGTGGAATAACAAGGCTACATCGGAAGACGGAGACATCAAGTGTTTCTTCAGGTTTATTTAGTACTCTTCTACTCTGTTATATGGAGTAACTTTTACCTGACCATTAACAGACATTCTGTTCACTATAAATATTCAAGATCTTCAGTGGTGTAGTCTGCTACATTATTTGTTTTATAATATTTGTTAGAGGAAAAAAAGGCAGCACCAAGATGACTTGCACATTTGAGAAGAGATGCGAGAATTGCTGATATTATTTCTGAGATTCAGTGAGAAGTGGTTATCGCTAGCTAATTTGAAAAGCACTACTAGCATTTATTTGGCAATATTACAAATATTGCATGTCAATCTCATTACACCATAGATTATTTTTATTTCTTTAAAATCAGTAGCTATTTGCTGAACATAATATGACAGCTTTGATACTTATTTGAAGATTTTTGACAGAAAGGTTTTAACTTTAGATAAGGTTCAAAGGTAGACAATTTAATCTCCCCAGCTATACACAGGGATTTTGAGCAGCATAAAATCTTTAATGAATTTTAATGAAATCAGATGGCAGCTTGAAGCTTTTCTTGGATAATGCCATTTAAAATGTATTTCTTAGTTTGGCTTTGTTTCATGAAAGCAAATATGTGTGTTTCGGTTGAAGCTTATATATGATTTGAAGTCAGTAGGAATGAAAGAAATGTTTAAGTGCTTTGTTGGCTAACAACAACCTAAGCACATACTTAACAATAAGTGCTTTACTAGATTGAAACTCTTATAATTTAAATGTTTTCTCCAGTAGTGGTGAGACTAGAGTGAAAAAAGAAGAGAAAAATTACCTTTGATCTCACTGAACCGTTTTAAATTATAGGCATGGCTCTCTAGGAATCATTTGTACCAAATCAGGCCAATTCAGCAGAATGAAGCTTCAAACTTCATATTCTTATTACATGTAACGCTGACTTTACTGGGTGTGAAATGTTCTGCTAATCCAAAAGCATGACATAACCACAGATCAAGGAATACCTCATAAAAATAAAGTACCACACTCTTGGTTTCTGACAGTGGGTAATGATTTGATAGAGGGAAAAGGTGCACGCATGCCACAAGTTTGCTGGAAACGCAAGAATTCACTTTCAAGTATTTCTTTACTACCCCAATTTATTCTTTTCCAAATATATACTAAATTTTAGTTTCACAAAGTAGCATAAGTATTGAAAGTGGAAGTATTGATGCAAAGGAAATATGATATTAGAAATGTACATTTGTTTTGTGTTATACATTTGCTGAAAATATGAAATGAATGCCAAATGAACCCTACAGTGCGGTGCAGCAATAAAAGACTAGCAAATGATACATCATTGATACGTGTAAATCTCTGTGCTAAGGCCTTCCAAAGAACTAAAATATTTTCTATTAGTCCACACATGTTAATATAATCTAAAGAACTGGGTCACCCCATATTAAAGAAATACCATCAGTGGTCATTAGAAGTGGTTATGCATTAGACATCCCAAAATAAAACTTCAATGATGTAAATATCCTGAAAAGATTATTCTTTGCATGAGAGGAAGGTCTGCCTCTGTTCTGAGAAGTGTTCCTACTGAAGCTGTGACAATCATTCAAGGCCATGAGAATACCTCCTCTGCAGTGAAGCCTGGTAAGATCAAGGTAGGGAACTATTTTAAGATGAGGAAAACTATATGACTTCTGGAGCCCTTCAAGACCTCTTGCTATACCACCAAAGGATTTCTGGTGGTATCTATTTGTCCTTACTTAGCAAAGTTTCATATCATTACAGTAAGGAAGTGTTCATATCAAAACTTTTATGAGAATTTTAGATGTTGCCTCCAAAAACAACTCAAATTATTAACTCACTATTTTATTCTTTAGTTTTTGCTTTTGTGACATGCAAACTTGAAAATAGTCTACCACTTATTTCAGTCTATTTCAGTATTCCTGTTTTTATCCAGGTTTATGCTGATGAAAATCAGACATTTTCTGAGTAATTCATTTACCTGACACAGGGAACTTTTAAAGCTAGGTTAGAATCAGAATTTATATTGCCATATTTTAGTTTGAAATATAATGTTTCAAATTTAAACCAAACATTGTTTAAGGGACTAACATTTTTCTTCTAGAGACACATTTGATACTTACTTAAGGTGCCACTAAGACAGTTAAGCTTTGCACTTTCTCAAAAGCATATAATTACAATGTAAAATGCCATTCTGTATCTTTGGTTTTCGTTTAGAAATCTCATCTAAAATTGATTTTTTTCACTGTTTAAATTTTGAAAATAGGCACATTTACTACAGATAGCACACAGCTTTCTGAACAAAATTCCATTTCTCTGAGTGCAGGGGAATTACTTGGTTTTTACTTCCACTCTGCAAAATTCTCTTTGTTTCTTCCTGAAGGGCTAGATTATTTCTGTGGCGTAAAAAGAAGAAAGAATGAGCACTGATAACTACACTAACATAATACTGAAACGAGAGTTGCAGAGCCCAGTGCGCTGAGTGAGGAACTAGTAGTCACCCATGAGCGAGTGGAGGCGAGAGGAGTCAAGGGCAAGTGTGGTGTGGGCAAAGCTAAGACTTTACCTTTGATGTGCAGATTAGTAGTATATAAAATCAAGCTGGAAATGCACGTGCCTTATCACCTCAACCATTGGGGTGAAATGGGATTCAGTCCAAGTTTAGCAGCCTTCAGCCGATTGTTTCTTTTTCCCCTAACCCCGTCCACTTGTCCCCTCAGTTGCACAACCACCCAGTGAACTGTCCTGGCAAAGTCATCAGGCTGAAAACCGATGTAATAGAAAGAAAGGTTTTTTTCCAGCCTCACCAGCTCCTTGGTTTTGGTCACCACACAGCTGCAGAAATAGCTCTTCCAGAAAAATTGAAGAGGTGGTCAGGAATTGAGGGTGTATGTGAGCCATGTGTAATGGTGCTGCAGCTGAAGAAACCCACATAAGATGATGACCTCACAGATGTATTTTTGTCAAACTATTTCTTGCCATTGACTCACTACAGAATATAGTGGAATCACAACACTGGTGTTTTCTCCTGAATCTGGATATCATCTAAAGCTATAAGACCACTGTTCTTAAAAGAAAAAAAAAAAAAAAAAAAAAGCTTTCTTTGATTATCTAAATTTACTTATGAAAATAGTTGTTTTACCTAAGAAATTATCTGGTTCATCAAAATTAATGAGAACAGTCAGAAAAGACACAAGGATAGTGAAACCTGTCTTTAGTGATTTCTAGCATTCTTTGCACTGCATTCACAGTTGAATCTTAAAACTGTAGTCCTTGACAATACACTCCATGAGTTGATTCCAACTGAAGTGATTTATTTTGTATTCCTATTTCTTTTGCATTCCTATAGTGCATTATAACATAGACATGTCTCTTGTTGTTTTCTTTTTTTCTTATTTTGGCTTTAACCTCACAAGTATTTGGGAAGAACTCATCTTCATGCAGATGAAAAAGAAATCTGACATTCTAATGTCTATTTGTTTTATTGTAATCTTGTTACTGAAATCTCTCATCAGAGCCAAATTCAACCCAAGATCTTGCCAATCTTGACTCCTTTTTATCACTCATAGTTCTTTACTACCTTCCTTTGAAACACATTTCCACAACTATTAGACAGGTCCCCATATGAATTTCTCAACAGTTATTATCAAGGTGCAATTATCTTCTCTGATTTCTTACATTTTTTCATTCCTCTTTCCGTTATCTCACATCTCTGTTTTTCCTGTCTTAATCTCTTTTTTTCTTCTGTAATTGCATCTCACCACTTATAAAATATGTAAAATCTGTCATGGCTCTTAGTTTGAAGACTAGACCCTGCACTACTGTAAAATACATCTTAACTTACCTGTGTTAGGTTTTGTTCTTCCTCATTACAGATTTAACATTTCTATTTCTCCATATTTCTCCCTATCTTTCATCTATTTCGTCATTCTGGAATACAGTTTGTTTTGTAGCTCTCGCTATTTTTTTTGTTTCGTAGCCTACAAACTTACTTCCTCCATTCTATCTAATTCTCATTTCTGTAAAACCTGTGACAATTTCTGACATATTTCACTCATTATCACTCACAGCTGTCTTCCCTTCTGCTGTTTTAGACTTATTTTACCTTCTGTAGCAGCATTTCTATTTGTTTATGTCTTACACACTTGTCTTTAAAAATGTATTGATCCCTAATGATTCAATTTTTTACTTATTTTACAGGCATATACACATTTAGCAGATTTCCTATGCCAACTGTCCTTCTCTGTCCTTCTCATCCATTTCACATATATTTATTTTATCAGCTGACCCCTTAGTTTTTTTCAAAATCTGTTTGGCAAAAATTCCCTTTGAGTCATAATGGCTTGATTAATTGTTGCTATGATTGGTGATAGATGAGCATAAGGTAAATACAGCAGCTGGATTTCCCTAAAAAGGATAGCCGCTCAGGAAGAAGTTAGCATTTGTTTTCACTGTGGTGTGAAGGGTGGAACAGAGCCTGTCTTTACCCTCACTCAGGATTTTGGAAGCAGTGAAGTCATGCAAGTACCCAGCTAGCAGGGCTTTCTAACTCAGGTGCAATGATGGCTAATGCAACAATAATGCTGCTTCTATGTTGTACCAGGTGAATCTATTAACGCTATTGGGCCCTGTAGTTGTGACCTTAGTGTGGGAACATTTTTAAGAAATCATCAGAGAGGATCATATGGAAATAAAAATTCAGCTGAAGAGGAGAAACATGCTGACAGAGTATGATATAAGCTATGTAAGTAATTATAAAGCCTGCTGCTTTAACTGCATCTTGCAGCCCAAGGTATCCGTTTCCATCTCTGGCCTCACTGTGGTCTTCACAGCAATACTGGAGTCACTTCACTGCTAAGCTTTGTCTGGCAAAAGGCCCTGGAGAAAAGCCCTGCAGAGAAGGTGTAAAATATTAGCACAAAATGAAAAGAAATAGCTTCAGGCTTCCTAAACTTTTCTGAGGTTGAGAACACCCCTGGTTTTGATCCCTGCATCTCTAGCTCCAAAAAATGGGCTACTCAATAACCATTTATTCATCTCTGTGTGATTCCTCAGCCCATGACATTTCTGTACCAGTTTAAGGAGGCTAGATGATGCCAGAGGGGCAACCCAGCCAGTCTTCTGCGCCGCAAGGGGAAGAACTGTACATGCCAGGTCTCCTTCCAAACTGACTCTCAAAAGAAATCAAGCAGTTCTAGAGTATCAGAAATAATTCCTGCCTTGAGTGATGGAAGATTCACAGATCAAATGTTATATGTCCTGATTCAAGTGGTCCTCATAGTTTATGAGAACTGCTAATTGATAAGTAGAATGCAGCCTTTGTGTAAGAAAGACTTTTTGAAGCATCTTCCATGGGGCTAAACAGCGCTGGACAGTTTAATGTTCTCTAGCACATTCCCAGGTCCTTACTAATATGAGAATGAAGCATGCTACATCTTTTTTTTTCCTTGAGAACGAGTCTTTTGATCTTGTTTAGCATCTATAAGTAGAACTTAAAAGTCAAGCTGGTTTAGGCAGCTACAAGAG
>NW_010548042.1:66023-80946 GCF_000687285.1 Phaethon lepturus | reverse complement strand
CATATTATTTCTCATTAAATGTTCTTTCTCCCACACTTTATTCTTTTTACTAGCGTTGAACTTTTCCATTCTTATATTAACATTCTACTGAGTGTATGCTCTGTTCCATTGCCGCTTTTGCTCTCTTTTCATGCCTGTTACAAAGTCTCTATCAATTTTAAAGATCATTGTTATTGTTTGGGAATGCATTAGAAAGCAGACATTGATAAAAGAAGGAGTGGATATGGTAGCGGCTGTGCAAATGTTCTCCTCTATTGCCCAGAAATTACTCTCTTTTCTGTTTTTCCCAGGAAATAAATTATCACTGTTTTAAAATAATCGTACTAAAATAGTGCTTTATGTTAATTTATTCTGAGGATTGTTTTTAAGGTTATCCAAACTTAAGACTGAAAGTTCACTTTTAGCTCCTGAATTAAGGTCTGAGTTTCATTAAGACTCAGTCTTAATAGTTTCACCCAAGATAGATGCTGCATACACTACCACATCAGAAAATCATACAAATGGTGTCCTTATGTAGACATAGGAAGCCACTTCTATATTTGGTTGAATTAGAAAATCTCATAAATTTTTGTTTTAGATTTTCAGGAAAAATTCACATGGGTTTTATGTTCTTAAGAATGTGCTCTCATTTGAAAGAACAGAGATTGTCCTATACATTGCTCACTGGAATTAATTAGGAGTGACAGTCAGAAAAATAACATGTGCCCATCATATTGCTTAGGCTTTTAAATTTTCTCAGAATTGTGCTTTTTCCAAATTAGTGTAACTGACACAGATATTTTTATGGTCATGGTCATTCAATAAATCATGAATAATATTGTCTACTAAATCTTGTGCTGATAACCTACCTTGTGGTTTTTTTAAAAATGTTACTTAGATGCCTTATTTTTTATTATTTTGGAGAAATTCATAAATAATGAAAAATATCTTGTTATATTTATATCCATGTTTGGTCATGTATGCAATTCTAGGACATGCTACACCTTTAATTTATGTACTTTTTGCCAGATGTTTCCATGGTCATTAGCATGCCTTCAGATTGCTACTGTAATTAGTCACCATGTAATCTACAGCCTAATAATCATATATAAATTCCCTACTAATTACCCTGTAATCTACTATTTGTTGATTAGAAGAGCATGGGATGAGTATTTCTACTATTATTAATCTCAATTTGCATGATAATTATAGGGCTGTTAGAGATTTTTCTTGTTTACTCGCTTGGCTATGTTGTGTGGCATTTTGTTGTGTGAATAAAATACCGTCGTTTTATGTTCATCCATTTTAATGCCTACTCAGCCAGCTTCTCCTTACATGCACTTCTCGTCTGCATTGTTCTTGGGCTGGTACACATGCAGGTCACTACAACAGGTCATCCTTTGTTTTCTCTGAAAAGTATCCAGGCAAGTTTTGAGGCTTCAGGATATAAGTCAACGTTTATGTGAAATAGTTACAATACTCATGCCTAGTTTAAATATAGGGTGAAACCCTTCCCGTGCTGAAGGAAGAACACAGGGAACTGTTGCTCTGTGGATCAAGAATGTGCACATACCTGCTCTGAAGTTCAGGAGGATGCAGTGTGGTTGGATACTTGGGTGAAGATGAAAGGGGAAAAGAATAAGGTTAATTTAATGGTAAGGATTTACTATAAACTGCCAAACAGAAGGAGTAGGTGGATGAGGCTATTTTTGTGTAGCCATGTAATGCATCGAAATAGCAGGGTTGCAGTAGGTGTTTTTAATTAAGTTTGTGTCTTTGGAAGAGTAATTTTACTTTTCACACAAGGCATAACAACTTGTCAGATGGACACAATATTTTTGTTTGAATAAATGGTTAGTACTAGCAGTTTTAGCTGTGATTCTAACTAGCCAGAAAATACCACTTGAAAATCCAAAGACAGAAGACATGTTGATGTAAGTGATTATGATGTATCTGGGATCCTAGGAAGAAGATGCATGGGTGGAAGGCGAGGATAAAGACTGACAGAAATATATTTCCACAAAAGAGATTTAGCAAATTCAAAGTGCTGATAGCTAGGGAGTCTTGGGAAGGCAGAATGAAAGAAGAAAAACTATCAGGGTAGAAAGCTTTAACTCACTTAAAGAATTAATTAAATTTTGCAACAGCAAAATATATCAATACCAAAGAAAAAAAGGTGAGAATTTAACAAATATGATAAATTAGAGAAATTTTCTGAAGTTTGTAAGACGAAATCCAATAAAGAAATTGGATTTAGGTACTTGGGGATCAAAAAAACCCCCAAGCAAATACAAAATGGGGAATCACTCCTTAGGCAGAAGAATTACAGAAAAGGATTTTGCAGATGTTGCATACAGCAACATAATAAATGTAAATCCACAGTATGATGTGGTTAGAAAAATGCAAATTTCATTCTGGGGGGTATTAGCAGCTGTGTTATGTATAACACAGGTAGTAATTATTCTGTTTTTTTCCAGATCTAGTAAGACCTCAGGTAAAATGATGTGTCTAATTTTAGGTATTACTCTCTATGAAAGATGTAGGCAAGTTAGAATGAGTTCAGAGTACAGCTAAAAATTTAGCTGTAAATTTTTAGATAGGTAGGTATCTAAAAATTTATCTAGATTAGGTAAAAGATTTAGACAATATGATCTCTGAGGACAATTTGAAAGCACTCAGTTAACTTAGTCTAGAAAAATAAGACTTTTAAAGGATATATTGTCCAGTGTACAGAGGCTGTTATGTAGCGGTATTCAGTTATCTTTCACGTCCACTGGAAGATAAGGACAATGTTGGCTGAATTTGCAACAAGAGAGGTTTAAGTTAAATGCAAAAAGATAATATTCAAAACACATTGGTAATTAATAACAGGAACAAGCTGCCTAGTGTAAAAATAGTATTTCTATTATTGGAGACTTTGAAAGAGAGACTGAGTGAACATTTGTTGATAATGGTCTAGCCTGCCTCAGGGAGGGAGATGGACTCGGTAACATTTTTGTTCTTATGCCATTCTGACATTTCCAGAGTTCTTGTAAATTAATGGCAGTAGCACCTTGGTCTCTGGAGAGGATTTTACCCCCTGAATGAGTTGGATGTGGCTAAAAGTGGAGCTACAAACTGGTATAAAACTGGTATCCTACAGCTGGACCCTGTGTGGAATAGGAAGCTAGGGATTTGATTCAATACATGGAAAATCATTGCAAGGGGGTTGGACTAGATGACCTTTAAAGGTCCCTTCCAACCCAAACTATTCTATGATTTTATGAGATGTAATGACAGAATACATGAGTGAGCTTTATGCCTCCTTACCTCTTGCCAGTTTTTATACTGGATTGGTGCATCACAGGACTTAGTATATGATCCCCAGAAACTAAATAATTAGATGGATAATACACAGAGTGTGTAATATAAAATCACATAGCTCAGCTACATCATGGTATTTGAAAATTTTGGTAATTGTAGAAGTTCAGATTGATGCTAATTTAAAATAAAATTTCCGCTTGAGTGCTGCCTTTCAGATTCAAATTATAAATTCTTATTATAATTGACTCATTCTAATAAGCTTTTATTCCTGTGGGTGATATGTTATCAATCTTATTTGAATCATTGGGAACAACTGCAGAGATTAACATAAATAAATCCAAATTAAACTATACCTTTGGTAATCAGAAAATATTCTAAATTAAAAAACCTCACCCGCCTTAAATATTGAAGAGAGACTGACTTTTGAGAAAATATTTGGAAAATTTGAACACTAGAGCCTTCCTCATCTTAAATTTTTTCAGTGTAAAAAGCAAATTTTACCTATCTTTCCCTATCAAATCAATGCCAGTCATGAATTACAGAGAAGCCATCTCTTAAGAGCTAGAGTTGTACAATGGAAGCCACCAGCACATAATCAGTGTTATAATTAATACAATGATCATCATCAGATCATCATCTGCTTTTAGAGAGGGTCAGAGCCGCTACCCAGGAATTTTCTATTAGCAATTTTTATGGTTCTGAGATTGTGACTAGCAATGCTGCCTGACTACAAGATATTTTAGAACTTTGTGCTTGAAAAATAGATGTCACCCACATTTCAAATTACAATACTTCTTATGAAAAAAAAAGTCAACATAAACCAGCAGTAAACATTGCATTACTAATGGAAAAAAAACCCAACTGTGAAGTATAACGCCACACAAATTGTTGATTTGCTCTGAATAAATGGAAAAATTATAGTTCTACATAGTGACGGTCTTTAGGCAAGTGGTGCTATATTAATGTATTCTTATTGTATAAGATGTTGTGAATGATCATACTAAGATACCTATCTAGAGTAGGTTTCCCATTAACTTGTTATGTAGAAGAAAACATGAGGGATGTTTATTTTTATGATAATATAACTGAGTCTCTTTAAAAGCAACGTACTCATCAGTACTATGGTGTGAAAGGAGTAAGAAGAGATGTATCCTTAAATTGCTGCAAAATCTATTTCTTAAAGGCAACTCAATCCATATGTATGGTTGATTGTTCAGATACAACAGCAGTACTCAGGGTGTTCCTTCTTTTTGAATGTTTGCTCATGAAAATAAGGGTAGTCTACTGTGCTAAGTTTCTGTCACCTATTGCTGTCCCATTCAAAATCCAGCCATTCTAGGTTTTGAAGAACTGTTGTATACAACCACTGGGTAGAGTTCTTAGATTTCATCAGTAAAAAACTTAAGATTATATCCTGGGATAAATAGGGGATCTCCCATCACTACTGTCACTGCTCAGGCACTATAGATGACGTATGTACCACCTAAGATTAGGCTTGCAAGTTACAAAGATATTTTGCTTTAAAATCCTGTAGAGTTTTTGGGGAAAGGGAGGCTTCTAAATTAGGCTTCTTCTCTGAACTAGAGGATCATTTTATGAAAATCTCTCTGAGTGCCTGCCTCAAGTATAGAGGTGGAAAATCCTGGACTGTGAGCTGGAGAAGGAGGAGGAGGAGGAGGCTTTGATACACAGCTCAGCAGAACAGGGACAGGGCAGGGAGAAACCAAAGCCTGGTGGCTGGGATCATCGGGGACAAATGTGGTTATTAGTGAAGTATTGAGACAAGATGGACAAACTGAGAGAGTGAGATGATGAAAGGGGGAAATCATCATTGTGCAGTCAAGAAGAATGGAAAAGGGAAAACCCAGGTAACCCATGGGGGAAAAGCCTGGTGTGGAACAAAGTGGAGAAGATGGAAAAGAGTGGGTAAAGACTGCAAAAAGTCCTGTGACCACAGTCACGTACTCCTTGAGTGTCATCAACCCTCTGTTGTAGTTCCTGATTCTACTGACAACCTATACAGATCGTCACCATGATACAATAACTTCTGCTTGTTTTTTTTTTTTTACTTCAGTTTACATTTTAGAAAATACATACAGAGAACGACACATTAAGGAAGTACAAAGTTCCCAAATACTCAAGATTAAGAAATGCCAGACAGAAGCTTGCCTCTTACGCTGTAGCATTACCTTTATTTGCATGACCTCATAACCTGGTCCCATGGGCCTGCTCTTATAATGGAGGTGATTGTCAGCGCAGCACCTTTAGTTTCATTTTCACTGCAGCTGGAGGCTTTGAAAAATTACTGTCTTGCTTCCTATGAAATAAACATCATCTTACTCTGTGTACTACAATTATTCACTGAATGTAGCAAAAAAATAATTAACATGTAATAAAATCCATGCTAAAGCAGATGATATGGTGGGACCCTGAATCAAGACGGCATAGGTGACCTTAATTTAGTTGCTTGATTTTTTCTGTGAGCTTGATTTTGTCCATTGAATTCTTCTAGTTTGGACTGCTCTTTGCCTTGGCCTTAGATTTAGTACTCTAAAAATGCCTGTGGAGAGTATGAATTATCATAGTTAAATATCTCTCTGCAATCTAATTGTTTTTTGTTTATCCTGAATAGGAAAATTTGCTTTTAAAAGCTCCTTTATCATCCAAGTTTCACCGGAGCTTGTTATACTCATCCTCATTTCTAGACAGTTTTCATCTATTTGTGATTATTTCTTTTTCTATTTATGTTCATCCCTGCTGGATAGTAGATGGTTCTAGACAGTTCCATTTTTATGATATCCATATTTTTTTCAGTCAGGATTACAGATTTCTTTTGCAGTGCATTGTCTCCTTGGTATTGCAACATGAGACTATTTTTCTCCAAATACAAAAAGTTTTACTATTTCTCTTTTGATATTTTTAGCTATTTCTCTTCTCTCTATTCCAAGCCAACATACAGTAAAACTTTTCAAGAAAGCTATAAACACTGTGCTTGGCAGAGTCATTTTTTCTTCCTGTCTGATTGGTATTGTTCTTGCAGCTTTATTGCTGTGGTCACAGAGTTTTTACTAGTCACACTTGGGATGTGCATCTTGATTGTAGCTAGACAATCAGTGGCAAGATTTTATTCTCATAAACAGTTCATGAATGCAAAGCAGAATTTTTGATTCAATTGTGGTTTTTATCCTTTATATTTTCCTTGACCTGCCCTCCTTCTAACATCATGGGAGTGAGAAGCAATCTATTTGTACATTTATGCAATAAAGTCCCTCATGTTCCCCCCCGCCCCCAAATTTGAAAAAAATATATTTGATTGCAGGAAGAAGTAACAGCAATACAATGAAAATTTCCTTAAAATGTAAGAACAAGTAGAAAGTAGGAGTACAGAAGAAGAAAAGAAGATGGAATAAACCTGGTGAAAAGATGAAGATGTCTCATGAAGAAGGGACAAAAAGGGGAAAAGAAGAATTTGGAGGCCTGCCTCAATGTCTGGCAGCCTCAACATTTGCAGCATGCAAATTTAGCTTTTCCTGATTCATTTCTTCTGTACACAAGTGGGGGAAAACCTGTCATGACATGTGTCCTTGGAGCTGTTGTGACAGTACATGTAAATCAGAAACGCAGTCTAGCAAAAAAGAACTGGTCTCTGGAAGATGCATAAAGCCATCCTGTCCAAGGCTCATCACCCTTTTTCATCTGAACCTCTCTCTGCCCTCTGGGAATGCTGCTGCCCTGGGACTGCAACTGTAATCCCAAAAGTTTGCTCCCATCCTGAGCTAGTCCTTCATTTAGTGGTGCCTATATCTAGCTCGTAAACTACTTTGTTCAACTCATCCTCCACAAGTATGAGTTGCAAAGGATGTGACAGGGCAAATGTTCAAAAATGCTCTGTGTAATGCAATTTCACTCGTTACAAAAATAGCTACATGTAAACCCTGTGGACAATAAAAAAATGAATTATTAAATAGTGTCAAAATAATTCATCTACTGGTAGATTTGCTGTATGGGAAGAAAGAAGATGACTGGAACTACTGTGATAGCAAACCACAACTGAACAGGAGACAGTCAAACAGACAGAAGCTGACTTGCTAATTATCACTACTAAGAAACTGCGAGTAAATTGACTGTACACCAAATGCTGCTTTCAGAGGGTAGGGTACAGTTTACTCTACACTGCTTGCTCCCTCCTTTTCCCCCTTTTTCCCTTATGCTAACCAAATGAAACCAAATAATCTTCAAGAAAAAGGTAGCATATGTTTTTAGTAAATAAAACTGTTTCTGGCTTTTTTTCTCCCACGGGCATGGTAGCACATTATGGAGTAACCTATTCAACTGTTCTTGAGGAAAGCATGGCCAGAAATTGGTCAGAAAACAGAAAGGTGACTGTGGCACATTCATTGCATGCTGCAGGATTTGCTGCGTATTAGAAAGCTGGAAAGTTTTCTGGCAAGGAGGGTTTAGATGGTGTCTCTGTGGACCCAGCAATAACCTCTCCTTGGAGCAATATCTATCCATGGCTATCACTGACAATCTAGATACAGTAGATAAGCGGTGACTTCTGACACACATTGGATTTGAAATGTATGGTAGGCACCATGAAATTAAGTAGCTGGATCACTCAGTGTGATTTCTTTCTTGTTTTCCACTTTCTTGCACAGCCTTGTTGAATAGCTATCTGCTCCTCTAGTATTACATTTATATTAAATATCATTTGATTACATTCAGCATGACAAGACATTTGAGAAGCTAAAAGGAAACTGAAGGCTGGCAGTTAGAGAAAGGAAAATGGGGTCCTCAGGCACCTAAAACACCATAGACAATGTTTGGTTTTCAGTATCGAGGGACCGGTTTGATTCAGAAGGCAGACATATTTCTTCATTCCCCAACTTTGCTGGCCAGGTAGGGAATTACTTTAAACATGCAGTGAAAAGATGTGAATGTCTTTAATCTCACACAGCAAACATTTGTCAAAAGCTGTAGGTGCGTCCAGTGTGGGTGATTACCAAGTAGTGATCTAGTAGAATCGGTAGTGAAATAATTGATGTTAAGAGAATTGTCACCAGACTTCAGCAATAATATCCTGCCAGGAAATACGAGGCAATTTATGACATTTCAATCCATTGTTCCAGACTGTAAACTCAGAGAAACATCACTGCGTTGATTTCACACTCATTTTATGTTTTAAAGCACTGGGACTAGAGACAGTTTAAATATAAATCATGAATCTGGAAGATGGCAGTTTAAAAAAATGTCTGACATAGTACAGCAAGTGCCCAGGTCCATAATCATGTTATACACATTCCCTGGCAGTCGGACCTAGGCAAAGTGAATAGGATATATCTGGCAGTCATTACCCGTGGCTTTATGTGGGCAATAGAAAAATGAATGTCATTATGGCCGATCTCTCCGATCCTAATGACACTGTGGATCTTTAGTGGAAGAAGTCCCTGTTGACTGCAGGGGGATTGGACTAGATGACCTTTAAAGGTCCCTTCCAACCCAAAGATTCTATGATTCTATGATCTTGTGGCTAATTATTGTCAGGCAACTGATGACTTTTTTAATAATCTATATAGTATTTTGAAAAACTTCTTTACATTTGGACAGTGCTCTGGCAACCAGAAACCAAATCTGCAAAATCAGATGCTTGGCTCAGTGGAGGTCCTGTGTCCTCTGTAACTGGTGATCAGGTTTATTACCTGTCTGAACATGGGTTTAAATCACTAGTGTTAGATGTACAAACTTGATATTTTAGAGCTGCTATTTTTCTCCTGACTTTGCATTTCACTGTGGTATAAATTTGCTCTGGTGGATCAGAAGCATAGTAATAGCCAAATACTAAGTGACTTCTTCATTCCATTCATTTTCTGCAACCTGGAGATAGCAGGCCAGTATACCAAAGCTTATCATCACCTCCAATTACTCCTAAAATTGTCTGGTTTGTAGAAGGATTTACTTTACACTATAAGCAACATTTGATAGATATAAATCACGCTAAATCTTGTATTGAGATCTGTTGCTTGCAAGTAGGGTAGGAACAGCATGTAACAAGCTGGAAGATCTTTTGGGCTAGGAGCTCCTGAAGTGTTTTGTGCACCTGCAGGCCTGGAGCAGAGTAAAATCAAGTTTGATAGCTAATACCAGAGAACAGAAGGCACTGTGTTTTGATGCATACCACATGCCAGCGTCACCCTTCCTGGCCCTTTGAAGGAGTACAAAGTGAGCTGCTTACATGTCTTTGCTGTGGTGGTTCTTCTGGCCAAGGCAGAGGCAGGCAGAGCCAGGATCCTGACCTTTATTTTTACATCCATTTCTTTGTGAGAAGGCTCTGGCTTTTTTCAGTATTAGCTTTAAACAAGCTTCATGAAGGGGAAAAACCACCCTGTATTCTGACCTCTATGTCTTTTATAGGATTGCTGTAACTTAAGGTATAGTGTTAGGTTTATGACTTCAACAGGAAAGACTGACAATCTCAGAAGCACGTGACAGAATTTAGAATCAAGATATGTTATTATTAGACATTTTTGTATTCTCTTAACTACAAGTATGCCGTCTTTCAAGGCCGATGTTTACATTAAACTCTTATCGGTGCCAACAAAAGCAAGGCTTGCCTCTCTAACAATAGGAACCCTGTTATTACATCTTGATGACTGCTAGGAGAAAAATGTCTCCCTGCTGCTATTGCTCAGTTGGGCAGGAACAAGCAGTGCGAAAGGAAAACATGTGACCCATCACAGCTTATCTCTGAATGTGACTGTATCAAGAAAGTGGGGATGTTTTTTGCAGCCTGTCACACAGAAATACTCCAGCATCTCTGCCTATTGTTCAGGAGCTGTCAGCGCCATGGTAGCCTGGCTCCACCAGACTGCTGCCCGGAGAATGTTAGCAGTAAGGGGTTAATGCAAAATAAAAGAGATGAAAACAGAAAAAAAAAGATGAAAGAAATGAAAGTAATTAGTCAGCACAAATGATGCTGAGCCCCTTTCCAAAAATAGCAGATTTAACATTTCTTACGAGCAAGAGAAGTATCTCACTGACATTGGCTTTGCGGTAGGAGAAGTATAAATAGAAGCAGGCAGTTATGAAAGCTGTTGAAAGGAGAACTAGAAAACACATGAAAGACCTTGGAATCACTTAATCTAGTTACAAAGAAGTAGGAACCTCAACATTAAAGCTAATGTTAATATTCTCAAAATTAATTAGCAAAATAAAAATAATTAAGATGGAATAGGAAACAGGCAGCCTCACTAGTCTGTTAACCTAATTTGGTTAGAAGAGGTTTGTGGTTTTTTTTTTTTTCTTTTTTAAATGAATGAGTTATTAAAGCCAGAAGGATAGATGGACTTGCCTTATTTTCTTTCTTCCTTTGTCTTATGTGGACTATAAACCAGTTGTCTGCTTACTCTTTCTCATTTGGATCACCTCTTTGTTCAGTGGGAAAAGGTTTAAAAAACGCCTTCACTTTCCTTCTGTTTCTTGATGCATTGTACCACTGCACTTTTCTTTCATTTAGGAAAAAAATAGAACAAGGAGGAAGATGGTAGACACAATGCAGAGTCTTATTTTTAGGTCCCTGGTTTGTTTTGGCACAATTCAAAACTGACAGTCAAGTCTTTGGATGTGAACCAGCCCTTTGAAACTTTGGCTGAGGTTTAAATCTGATGAATCCCACCCTTAAATGCTACACATCCTGTTCAGTTTGTGCCCATATTTCTCACGTGGTATCTTGAGGCAAGATCCAGAGATTTTCTGGGAAGAGGCTTACACAGAGCTGCTAACTTCCCCACTGTATGAAGACGTAATGCATTTTTATTGGTCTTTTTTGAATGAAGTCTGAGGTTTGAAAAGTCATTTAACTTCAGATGCAAAGCAACAAAAACACTTAGAGTTCACATGCTTTTGGCTGAATTCTTTGCCATAGATTACTTTGGCAAAAAAGCAAATGGCTCAGATGTACTAATTAGGTTGTAGGGAGAGTGCTCAACTGATCAGCATTTGTGGATGTGGGTGTGGTATGTTCACAGGAGGTGTGGTTTTGGGTTTTTGTAAGGTACTCTTGGGGTTTGGAATAATAAATTATTCAAAATAAAGGATGATGAGCATGTCAGTTTTTAATGCAAGAAATCCAGCCTCTTCTGCCAACAATAAACTCACTTGTAAGATTTAAAAAGCTTAAATTAAAAAAAAGGAAAAACTAATAAGTAGTATGAAAAAACCTACATAAAAAAGAAGAAAAAAAAAATACCCACCCCAAAACCCATTGTAGAAAGAAGAATTAATACAAGTAACAGAGCAAAGAATGCAGAGATGTCTGATGGATGGCAACTCACCATAGAAAAACAGCTCTAGTTTTCTCCAGTGGCAAAGGACCGGCAGGCAAATGCAACTTTAGACAGGAATGGAACCTAATATGGGGGGTGTGCTCTATGTATCAAGTTGCAGAGAAGCCACAATGTTTTACCATAGCCTAGATTTACTGAGTGTCAAGCAAGGGTCAGCCTAAGGTCATGTAAGGACTCCTGCAGTTCAGTAAAGCTCCTCAGACTACAGGCTAACTCCTGAAGATAGCTTCTCCTGGCTAGAAATGTGGGGAAAATGCAAGTGCTTCCAATCGCAGAGAGTTTTTAAAAAAATAAATATTAATTAAGTAAAATTATCAAGTAATTGCTAACAACTGATTATAATAAGATGACCCAGGAAAAGTTCCAAGATTTCCATTAAAAGTGCTGTTTGTGATTGATACACAAAACGAAGCAGGCAAATGTAGGCTCTGTATGCTTCTGCTCAGGTAATCTTCATACTGCATCTTACTCTGGATTTGCAGTGCCTTCTGCTTGTTCCAGCTAGAGCTGAGTTTACACCTTGAGCTGGGTGATTGAGGGAGTTAAAACTTGCTGCTGGGATAGGCCCATGTGTTGAGAAGGCAAAAAAATGTAGGTGACAGGGAAATCAGTGCAACAAGCTGATGTTTAATAAGTTGCTGTTCACTTGAATGAAATGCAACAATTAGCCTCACTAGTGTGATATGCATTTTGTCTCATTCGTCCTGTAGTCTAAAGTAATGCATATTGGCTATTTAGGTAAAATTAGTTCTGCTAAACTAAAATGGAGTTTAGTTCTGCTAGAAGAACATAAAACAGTGCTGCTAGGGTATAATACTTTAAGTTTTCATATATAGTTAATAAGCAATTCTCAGCTGAAAACAGTACAAAAATCACTATACCATAATTGCACTTTCAAAAGGAAGTAAATGATGCTTATGGACATCTTTGACTGTTGCTGCCTTCTAATAGAGCTGCAATGACCTGCAATGTAGATTGCAAGGAACACAGCCCATTTACAGTAAATATTTTCCTGATCAGAATATATCCACTGTATCCAGATGGATCTTTCTTTCTTCTCAGACAGATGTTTGAGGTACGACCTCCAAACTAAGTGATGAACAATTTAACACACTGAAGCCTTAAAAAAACACCAAGAAAATCAAATTTGTTCTGGATTTTTGTCTCCTGTTTGCATTGCTAGAAATAGTCATTCAGCGTCAGTACATGAAAAGCCACCTTTGCATTCAAGAGATTATCAGTTCAAATCCAATTGCAAGTTTCTAAGCCATTTTCCTGTTAAAAACTATCATGGCCATGTAATCGCATTAGTTGTTGACTGGCTTCTATCTGGGCAAGGCAGAATGTCATGACTGATGCAGAAACTTGGCACATGCTAGCTCAGGCCAAAGAGCATTTTTAAATGGATTATCCACAGAACAGCTCTTGATACAGGATCACAGAGGAATCCACAGCTGTGTTTGCCCATCTCTATGCCTAATGCATTTTCATGGCCATTCAGTGGAGAATTACTGAAAAGCATTTTGTAGAGCTATTCTCCATCTCTTGTGCATGTGTTTTGGCTTTAGGCTTTCTTTGTAGATTTACAGTGGATCTGCTACACCACCACCGATACTCTTTTTTAGGTCTAACTATCACTGCATGTCTTGAGACAGGAAGAGCTAAGAAACTGTATATTTAAAATATGTAAACATTTATGCAAAATATACTTATGTTTTCACAAAACAGAGGAAAAATTGAATTCATGATGCTGTGTAGATTACCATCTAGAAAATAGCTGCATGGTATAGGCTAGCCCACATCAAAGATACAGAATAGATTGATTCGTGGTCATCCTGTTAAGATACAAGGGCGGCTGTTAATTACATACAAGTTTCCATGCATTATTCCCTCCAGCTTAGTACCAGAACAAACTCTATTAGCATATATTAGAATATCCTAATACACCGCACACCAGCGTAAGTCTGGTATTCCTTTGTAACATCTACACTTCCAGGGGGACTGAATCTTGATGTCACATTCTCTGATTTTTATGGTGGTAGTTTACATTTGAGAACATCTCCAAGCTTCCATCTCCTTTTTGTGTTCTGCGTTAGTATAGTTTTACCTGTGGTCTTCATGTGGGTTAAGCTAAATTACATATCTTAATCCTGGCAGCTCCAGATACATCCACTTCCCAGGCCACACCTGTAGACCTGGAACTATAACGAGAGCGCTCTACCAGCTCAAAATGTTCTGCATATGACTTGTACTTCAGAAGTATGGTATGAGGAGAGTCCTTTTTATTCAAAGGAGCTCTAACAGGAATCGGGATGCAGCCTTTCAGAATGTCCCTCTCTTCTCCAAGGCATGACATGGAGAAAAGCAAAATTACACAGGAGACACCCACAGAAAAGAAAAAAGCAGTCCAGGAGAACATATGGAGCAGAGTAGCAGGCATATAGAACATAGTGGGCACACAGAAAGACAGTATGCTGGCAGGGTCTTGGCTTTACATCTACGCTTCAAGAGATGTGTGTGAGAAGAAGGGCATTTTTAGTTCCTTTAGCAGTTCATTTACTGAAAGAGCCTTTATTACACTAACTCTGTGATCACTGTCCTCTGAAAAATTACCCAAAGAATGTATTTGGAATTACATGGTGAACTTTGTTCTGTGTTGCCAGCACATTTTGTTTGAACTTCATGCATGAACATGCCCATTTCTCAATATAACACTCTCAATTTTCTTTCTCTTCTCGTGTAATTCTGCAGCTGCTTGAGAGAAAAAGCAGAAAGAACCATTTGGTCTTGACACTTCTGAATGCCTTGTTCAGTCACAAGGAGAAAAAAGATCAGTGATAGGACACTCAGACTGTGTTTAAGGCATCCAAGTCTTTAACTAGATCTTGCACTAAAAATAGCATCAAAACTAGCATGTGTTTATGTGAATAATTTACATGACTCTGTGTGTGTATAAAAGAAAACACTTAAATCACTGATCTTACAAGAATAGAAAACTTATTTTCCCTCCAACCTTGCACTGACTCTAAATATTTCTAAATTTATATCTTTGGCATAAAAATCAGAGAACAAAATTAGGTGAAATTGATGAGAGAAACTTGACTCATGCAGTAATGTGATTTTTCCAGGTTCAGCATGTGGATGATCTGGCAGACAGAATTGGATTAAGTTTGTCTTTTGAAATGCTTTCCAAAATATTTTGAAAGCATTTATGTTACAATATAATACAAATCCAAATAATTCAGAATTACATGGTAAACATGGTTAACTTTGTAGTGGAGGCTACTCAGAATGTTTTA
>NW_010548042.1:49535-65992 GCF_000687285.1 Phaethon lepturus | reverse complement strand
GCTGAATTAAGAAAGGGATAATATCACTGTAATGGATATTTTTGTATTAGTGTACGTCATGAGGGTTTGCAATTAAACAGTCTATGATGAAATTGCATATGCCTGTTTTGACACCATGTTGTTTTAAAAATAAATTCCCTTTCATCATTATCTTCAGACACCTACACACTGATAATCTGTAGATAATTTTCCCCTCTGACCCTCCAAAAAGACTATGCAAAAAGCCATGTGTTTTCCTCTATCTCCTGGATCAAGACCATATTTTATCCCCCAAGTTACCGTTTAGATAACTGTTCTTTTTTTCTTCTGATTTTTTTCTGTTCTCTTTTAATATGCACACAAATAGACAGATGGATAATTTGATCAAAGATAGACTCCATTTAAACTATGAACGTGAATCAGAGTCAGATTATTCCCGACTTTTTTACCCATATATATATCTGAACTATTGTTACAGATTACACCTAGTAAAACTGTAGTGATTTCTTTGCCCTAGAGGTACATGGATTTCAAGGTGCCCTTGTGAGATTGGAGATCAATCTTGCAATGAATGTGATATTATCTAGTGCTAACAAAAAGACCTGATTATGAGCTTAAATCCTTCTACTCTTAGCTGCAGAAAGATTTTCCTCTATCCTATCTACTAGTTTCTTTAGTTTGTGTCATAGGGAGTTAGGTACTCTCTACATAAATACACAAAGCAAAACAAAGTGAATATCGATGACTGGGTTTCTTTGCCATGAGGGTGTTATACTTCAATAACAGATGAATAATATATAAATGACCATAGATTCAGAGTGGCTAAGAACATGAGGCTGGACCAGCTGCTCAGAGAGGCTCTGGAATCTCCACATGTGGAGCTGTTCTAACCTGGACTGGACAAAGCCAGAGCAATCTCACCTGTCTTGGAAGTTGATTTAGGATCTCCAGAGGTCCCTTTCACTGTACATACATTTATGCTTCTGTATACGTATGTGTGTGTATTTCTTAAACGTTCGTCTTGGCAAAATCAGGAATCTAATGATCAGACTTTTCATCTTTCCTCTTTTCAATCATGTATACATCTGGATATTTGTAATGAAAACAGTATTTGATAATAATTTTTATGAACCATTTGAGATAACTTTTTTTTTCCTTTTTTTTTTTTGCTACTACTGTATTTGCTCCTCACAGCTGTCCAACTAGCAGGCTGTGTGAACAAATAATCCTGTGCTATTTTTGCTGACTATTCTTTCCAACTATTTGTACACCTTTAAGGATGGTGCTGCCTATGTTGAGTCATGGAAGAACACATACGGGGATATTTTGGCTAGGCAGTTCAAAAGACTATTTCGAAGAAGTTATAGTTGGGGACTTAACTGTGTAGCAGAGGTGTTCCTCTTACAAAATCCAGCAATTAGACAATGTTAATATCACTCCTGAGCTCTGTAACAGGAGTGCCATAGACCCATCCTTAAATGGGGTTTGACCCAAAACTTGTGCGTGTAGCCGGAATCGTCCCAAAGTATTCAATAGCTTTTGTATATGGCTTTACAGCAAGCTGGTTATTTATCCCTTTGTTCTAGTTCTGTTTCCATGAAAGGTGCCGGAGTTACAGCAGAGGCACAACTGCCTTTTTGGATGACAAAATATTAGCCTGCTGACTCGGCCATCACAGAGAAAGATAGTCAAAGGGAAGAACTGATGTTTGTGTGGAAATGTGAAGGCCTTGCCTAGAAAAGGACTGCTCCATTATTATGTCACCTCTTATGAGATGATGTTTGATTTGTACTACTCTAAATTGGTTGCGGCACAGAGTAAACTGGATGCAGTGCTCCATGTTGGTGCAAAACCATTTCGGAATAAAAATTTGTTGACAGAAGATAAGAGAGGAAAATAAAACACAAAAGTAGAAAAGGCAGTGATGAAGGCAGGCTGTTACTTCAATTTCCTGCCCGCACGTGCAATACAATACTGTCTCTAATGACATATAGGACAATATAACACACAGCAATATCTTTTGACAAGGCAAATCCTAATTCTGTTTTATTAGAAATACGAGGTTTAATGCCGAAGTCTTCTCCCTCACTCCCTTCCTCCTTCCTTTCTCCCTTCCTCCCTCCTGCTCTCCTGCGGACCTCACGGCCTGCGCCTCCATCTTCCCCATGCGGGACCTGCCTTTGCTGCCTCCCTACAGGGCTGGTGTCTCCAGCTCTTGTTCCTGAGCTCCCCAGGCCCCTGGTGGCCTCCCTGAGGGGCTACCCTTTCCCCCCGGCAGGGTCCGGCTTCCCTCACCGGCCACCCCGGCTGCCTCCACTGCCCGGCCTCCCTCGTGGCGGGGCCTGTCACCATGGCCACCTCTCACGCTGGTGGCCGTCACCCCAGCAATCCTCCGCGGGCCTCCTGGCGGGCCTCCACCTTGCCCTCGTCTCCCTCGCCTGCTGACCCCATCGCTCAGCAAGAGCAATTCTGGCAATGGGATTTCATTAGGACATGCCAGGTCGCGGGTGGACGTTTAGTTCCCCGTGCGCACCTGGCACCTTCAGGGGCCTGGGGACAGCCATCGTGCCGGGAGCTGCCAGCTGGGGTGGCCGCGTGCGGCGCTGGGCTCATAACGCAGCCGGAGCGGGGATAAACCCCTTTTCCGTGTGCTTGCTGTGACAAGTTAAATGGTCCAGGGAGGAAATTGATTCTACTAATTAATTTCCTCAATTTTCTTAAACAGGTAGTGCTAAACAAATGATACAGTTCTGCAACGCAGCGCTGGTAGTGACCTAGGTATGCATACACTGGGTGGGAAAAAAGTAATTATATATCAAAGTTTCTAGCTACTGAACAAAAAACTCTGCTTAATTTTTTTATATTGAAGGTATTGAAAAACAACATTGCAGCTTAAAAAAACAACTTTTTTAATAAAATAAAAGATGAAATTTAAGACTGGGACACTTGATTCTGTCTGACAGGCAAAAGAAAGTATTTGTTTGGCTTATTGTCCTTCATCACCATTCTGAACCTCCATGGACAGGTATTGGCTGATGTTGCATAAATGCTGTTGCATTATTTTGTACGTTGCATAAAAAAAGGATGGCCTCAGTCTAATGTTTAAGGATGAATGACATTGAAATTTAAGCTAAAGTTATACATGTTGTTGCGTTCATTGCGGGACAGTTACATCCCAATTGGATATTTTCATTACAGTGATAGAGTGATACTGATTATTTAGTGCCACCGTTCCTGTGTTCTTGCTTTATCTTTCTCTGAAAGTATTTAAGATAAATATTTTATACTGTTACTCTTTACTATGAAATGCAACAAAATCTGATGCCAGAAAATTTTCAGTTCTGCAGTCCTTATGATTGAATTGAGATATTCTGACCTCTAAAGATAAAAACAAAGAAAAAAAAAGATTATATTTGGAGTTGTTCAGGAGGGAATCACCTACTCACAAGTAATGAAAATGAATCTGACAGTCTGCCTACTTATCCCTAACCTTGTGGTAGCCTTCTGGCAACAGCTAGCAATATCAGTTTAATGAGTTTGAATTGCACAAATACGGAGAGAATTGAGAAACTTGACCCTTGCCAAGGGACCAAGAGGCAATAATCTGTGATCACTGTGTTAAATGAGGTTGTCAGTGGAAAAGCAGAGCTATAACTTCCCATCATAGTCTGAAGAAATTTTTCAGAAGAAAAGACATAATAAAAGTGCAGCACTTTTCCTGCTCCTGTGAATGGGCATATGCACGTTTTAGTAATTTCTTGGGAAATTAATATTGAATATTCTTACTTGTGAAGCTACCTCTATTTGACTACTATTTCTTCTTTTCACTACTTCAGAAATCTTAATTCAGTGAGATTTGTCTGAAGTAACAGCAAAAACCCATTTGACCAATCCAAGTGTGCGATAAGGTGCGTAGTGTATGCCAGAGCCTGCTCTATTTTCCAGTCTTCTTCAAAAAATAGGTTTTGCTCTTCATTTCATTGGCACAACAGACAGCACAACTCCTTACATCTGTTACAACATTTTCATGGCAATGCATATCATTATGGACCCATAATCTGTGCCTTATATGCATGACAGATTTAAAAAAAAATCCTCAATCAGTAGGATTTTATCTACTTTACTAAAAAGAGCACCTCTAATCCATGTACAGTAGGTATAATAAGCATGCCTAACATTTTAATGAAAAATGGTCTCTGCACAGTGACCCTACTGTTTGTTTTAAACACCAAAATATTTTACTCTTGGATTTTTATTCATGTTCTGAAAAATTTTGCATTCTGTTCTGCTGGCTCTCTGTTCCTTATGTTAATTTTCAACATAATTTAATATGGCATTGCATTCTTTAGTAGAGGATTCTTAAACCATCCCACAAAATTTTCTGAGTCAATTATCTACTAAATCTTAATTGTTTTAATAACCACTACAAAATATGTTTAGTATTAATAGAAACATATATACTTAATTTCTAATATGTTTTATCAGGTTTTGCTGTAAGGCACAGCACGCAAGGGAATAAATAAACAAATATATTGTTTTATTTATAAACAATAAAGTCTAAAACAAACACCTAAATGAAACATTGATTAATTATTCCCTTCCATGTATTCTAGGAAGCTCCCATAGGAATATATGCAGCTGTGAGGCATTTCTGAACAGAAACATACAAATGATTGTTTGGGTTTTCTCTTTCTTTGCTTTGGAGTCAGAAAGCTCATTTCAGCTTCTGTGCTCCTGCAGTGGAACCCTTTGTGTTTGTTTTGTTTTTAATGGAAGCAAAATAGTGTCCTTCATATTTAAAAATACTTTTCAACTAACCTACTCCTAAAAAATACCCCTTCTAAATCTGCTTAGCTGTTCTTGTTAATATGTAAATTCATTTGGTTAAGAGATGCTTTAAAATAGTTGATATGGGCTGTTTATGACTGTCGCAATTACAGTACCTTTATTTTGGCTTACTGGATATTGATTCAAGTACTTTGCCTTGTGCATGCTCTAATAACTGGGCACATAAAAAGATGAAGTTTCGGCAGCAGAAATATATATCCGTACTGCTGTCTGACACAAATATGTGCAGCGGTGTTTGTTTTTGTTTGCTTATCCATGAAGCTTCACAGATTTGAAATATGCAAATCCTGTAGACACAATGCAACTTACACCTCCTCAACAGGCTGGTTTATAGGGAAAATGTATCTACAGTGTTACAGTACTAGTGAAGGTATATTTAAATCTCCTTAAATAAAAAAGCCCCAAACTTAGGGTAGCTGTGTACTTTATGCAATTATATAATTATCTGATCAAACAACTATTAATATCATGAATTTAAACAAGGAGAGATAAAATGTGTTCTACTTGAATAAGCAGCTAGCTACAACAGTTCCATAGATGAGAAATACTTTAAGGAAGATATAAACAATTTTTTGTTTTGTTTGCTGCTTTCCTTTTATCCAAATAATTTAACTATTTGTTACTGGAAGAGCTTGAAAAATTAATGAGACAGGCTGATAAACTGTAAAATAACAGAAACTCTTATATTTGGATAACATGTTTGTCCATCAACAGTCTTTGAGGAGATTAAGAGATGAGTTATTTACACACTGGAGTGCCACATACAGACTTCTGTGGATTATTTTTCACTGTGTGACTCTGGGTTCATGAAGGTAAAATTCCTTTTTACTTTGGCCAAGTTAGCTGGTTTAAAAGTACATTCATACATAGGGGAGGCAAGTACACCCTTTTGTATCGCTGAAACATGGGAGAACCATAACCATTTTTTGCTAATAGCAGCCATCAGCTCTGCTACTGTCCAGCACAAGGTTTGTAGGAACATATCCATAATCCACAGATTTTTACAAGCTCATTTTCCCTTCTCTGTTCATGACTCTGCAGAGCTAAAGTATGAAGCACACATATACAACACTTCACGGGGAAGATGTAAGACATTGGCTTAAAAGTTAATACAGCCAAAAAGATAATTCTTTTTAAAGGAAGTCTGGGTACCTTTTGCAACAAACTGGAACCATATTGACACTGAAGCAACAAGGAGAAGTGTCTGTAAAAATGTTTGTAATTCATTGCCTCTGTAGAACATACCTTGTTATATCAAAAAGCTCGTTCAAAAATCCGAAGTATTGATATTTTGATACAAAATACAGGTGCTGGACATATTTTCTTCCACAAAATTTTCAGATATCAGAGAAACCTTGAGAGAAATTTTAAGTTATGAGTTTGCTTAATAGATGCAAGTGTTATTGTACTGCAGAACTATTCGCTGGGTATTTGACAGAAAACTTCTATTATTTGTGTATGTGAATATCTGTGTAGTCACTTGTGTTTGCCATTAATGGTAAGATTGTTTGCACTGATCTTCAAGGAGTCTTTTTTACACCTGAAGGTATAAGAATTCAAGCAAAAAGGGGTTAAGAACTCTTGCATTCACAATGCATAAAACATACCACGTGGCTAAAATAAGTAACGCAGATTGAACAGTAATGGCTTCCACTTTTTTGGAAGTTTTCATAGTCACCTTCACGAATTAGCAAGATCTAACCCCACCCTCCATCTCACACTAACTGGAGTGATAGAGGGTAATAAAACATTGGAGAAAAAACATGCGTTTTGAGAATGTGGCATGTATTTCATAAGCAGCAGATTTCTTTGGAGAAATAGTTTATTGAGAGTTAGTCTCCCCGTTGTGTTACTAAAATATTTTATATTGATGCCATGTGTGAATTTTCAGAGTCCAGGTCTTGGCTTGTCACTGGGACATTATGTTTAATCAGTTGAAGTCTAGTTAAAATGCTAAATTCTCTGGCTGTATAAACATAGAAATCTTGTAAATGACTTGTGTTCCAACTGTGTCTTATTTTGGTAGTGGTCAGAAAAGAACAGATTATTTTTCTTTATGCTGATTAGAATTTACTGTCTTATTTCCTCTGATTAATGGCAACTGATTCCCAAGGCTGTGTACAAAAATGACAGGACTTAATTGTGTCGGTAATGCAAAATAAGCACCTTCATATCAGTATTTATGTATGTATGAGATATTTTTTATAAACTATGTCTTCTGTAGGACGCATTTATTTGACATATGATAAGCAATTTTTCTCTGACTGCATAGAGTCATTTCAGAATGCATATGGTGAAGAAACAACAAAGAATAGAGGTAGATTGCCTAGTAGATTTAGTCAATTATACACGATTACTGCACTTAAAACTTAATACAATTTTTATTATGAATAATTATAGAGTGATCTAGAAGAAATATTTGTGAAGAAAAGTAACTACCTTTATCTCTTGGCTATATAGTGGTCCAGCTATAACACAGAGGTGAAGTGTGTTCTTTCTTAGTAAATCCTGTATTTGGGTAGCTGGACACTTTCCTAGAAGAAGATGTCACTGATAAAAGACAAGAACCTCACACCTCATCAGAACATGTTAACCACTAGGGTATCAGAAAAGCTGGATGGTGACATGCATGGCTAGATGATGTCTTCCTTCTGTTTACAAAGCATGACCCCTGCTAGTTTGGGGGCAAAGGCCAAGAGATGACTCTGGTTTGAATTCCCCACAGGGGATGGGCTTAAGGCAGTTTCCTTGTTAGTGTGCATAAATGCTGAAGTGCCCCATCAGAGATATTTAGCTTTTTCTATGCATATGTATGAAGTCCTAACTATATGGGTGGGTACAGACATATTCAGGCTACTTTGTCCTTTCTCTGGAGCGTATGGACACAAGAAGGGACAGGCCCATGTCTAAACTGGTAGTCAGCTTTTCTGCTAACTCAGAAAGCAAGTAGAGGGGCTCTCAGGATGATTTATAATGTTAAAAAAAAAAAATTCAAAAAGTCCTGCATGTTTAACAGTATCAGGACTCACCTTGCTAAGGACAGATGTCCATGCTTTAGGTATTACAGTAGCTGTCTGCTGCCTAGTGCAGACATTTAAACATTGGCCCAACACTGAAACAGGTTTGAACAAATCTTTGTGATACGTAAAGCTGAACTGAGACTTTTTGGGGGATCTCATCGATGTGTATAAATATCTGAAGGGAGGTTATGAATAAGACAGAACCAGGGTCTTTTCAGTGGTGCCCAGTGACAGGGCAAGAGGCCATGAGCACAACGTGAAATACAGGAGGTTCCCTCTGAACATCAGGAAACACTTTTTTACTGTGAGGGTGACCAAGCACTGGCACACAGGTTGCCCAGAGAGATTGTAGAGTCTCCATCCTTGGAGATATTTAAAAGTTGTCTGGACAGGGTCCTGGGCAACTGTCTCTAGGTGGCCTTGCCTGAGCAGAGGAGTTGGACCTTGTGTTGGACCACAAGATGTCCCTTCCAACCTCAACCATTCTGTGATTCTGTGACCACATAATGGGCATTTTTTCAACAAGATTTTAGAGTTATGGCTTGTTTCACTGAATCGTTGTTACAGAGATTGATATCTAGCTCTTAATACCATGGTGTAGGGAGAAGTACTACCCAAAAATATGCATGTGGCACTATTTTTATCTTACAATTTAAATAAAGATATAATCTCAACACTTGGCTGGGTTTCTTAGGCAGGAATGTGTCTGCTAAGTAGTTGCACTCATTGGAACTAAATATGCTGTGCAAGTTGGAACAAGGATTAGGACAGGAAACGGGATGGGGTTTTCCCCTTCTGAAGGTGTGGCAAAGAAATAGTTTTCCAACCAGTAAATTCCAAATTCGTGAGATTTTCCAGTCCATATTTATTTTCATTCAGTATTTTAAAAAATGTTTTACATTAAATTCTGAAACATATTTGAGTTGTATGACCAACTTGAGCTTTATACTAACTGTACTTCATTGGCAGAAATCATTTAATGCTAATCCATTGGAGTGTCATCAGAAGAGGCACACTGTGAAGCTGGTATTTGGTTATTGTTGACTTGCAAACATGCAACATCATCTCTACATTGCAAATGTCTGTGGTTTTTGCATGTAAGTATATTGCAGTCAAATTGTATTGCGTATTTCCATACCTTAACATGCTTTTTAATTTTTTTAAAGTATGTTTCATTGATGAAAGTTCTGATCATAGAATCATAGAATAGTTTGGGTTAGAAAGGGCCTTTCAAGGTCATCTAGTCACACCCCTCTGCAATAAGCAAGGACATCTTCAGCTAGATCAGGTTGCTCAGAGCCCTGCCCAACCTGACCTTGAATGTTTCCAGGGATAGGGCATCTACCACCTCTCTGGGCAACCTGTTCCTGTATTTTACCAGTCTCATTGTGAAAAATTTCTTCCTTACATCTAGTCTAAATCTACCCTCTTTTAGTTTAAAACCATGACCCCTTGTCCTATCGCTACAGGCCCTGCTAAAAAATCTGTCCCCATCTTTCTTATAAGCCCCCTTTAAGTACTGGAAGGCTGCAGTAAGGTCTCCCTGGAACCTTCTCTTCTCTAGGCTGAACAACCCCAACTCTTTCAGCCTGTCCTCATAAGAGAGGTGTTCCATCCCTCTGATAATTTTGATGGCCTGCTCCAGACCCGCTCTAACACATCCATGTCTTTCCTGTGCTGAGGGCTCAGAGCTGAATGCAGGACTCTAGGTCAGGTCTCATGAGAGCAGAGTAGAGGGGCCGAATCCCCTCCCTCGACCTGCTGGCCACACTTTTTTGGATGCAGCCCAGGATACAGTTGGCTTTGTGGGCCTCAAGCGCATGTTGCTGGCTCATGTCCAGCTTTTCATCCACCAGGACACCCAAGTCCTTCTAGGCAGGGCTGCTCTCAATCCCTTCATCCCCCAGCCTGTATTGATACTGAGGGTTGCCCTGACCCAGGTGCAAGACCCTGCACTTGGCTTGTTGAACCTCATGAGGTTCACACAGGCCCATTCCTTGAGCTTGTCCAGGTCCCTCTGGGTGGCATCCCATCCTTCAGGTGTGTCAGCCACACCACTCAGCTTGGTGTTGTTATCTGCAAACTTGCTGAGAGTGCACTCGATCCCACTGTCTATGTTATTGATGAAGATATTGGAGTCTACTGGTCCCAATATCTCAAATACTCCCTGCAATTTCCTTGAAATGCTTTTGCTCTGAAATTGCTTGCATATATTTTTAGACCTAATTCTGTTTTGCCATTAAAGTTGATGGATTATGACTGTTTTCTTCAACAAGGATTCGTTGCGTGTTCTTTTCTTAAAAATACCAGGAAACAGCACAGACCTTTCAGACCAGTCCTTGGCTGACAGACCAGTGATCTACCACGCTGAAGGCACAGACAGACCCCGCTAAGCAGAGGACGTGGCTCAGGTAGAAAATGTCATTCCACATATACTTTACTCCATGTTTTTTGTAAATGCACCAATTTTGTAAATCCACCAATGTGGATCACAGTTTCTTCCCAGTCATAATTTTCCATTCCTGTGTTTTATAACTTTATGTTTTGTGAAGACTGCAATACTCTGATTTTAAGAGAGCGTTTGACTGTCTAAGCTGTGCTTATTGGCTTTGGTGAAGTTATTTACAACTCTGCAACATGACCACAAAACGAGAGTGATTCATGATAGTTCTGCTTGGGTAGCGTTTAACATCCTACCCCACCTGCTTCAAAGAGGCATAAGTGACCACGTAGGAACAGATTTACAGGCACTAGGGGATTAAGAAAAGCATAGAATATGCAATTTTTTTTTCCTTAAATAAGACGTATACCAAATAGGTAGAGAGTAAAAATAAAGCCCCTGTAACATTAAAAAAAGTTGCATTATACATTGAATTTATCATTAATAATCACAATTGTACGATTGTGATTTAAATAGTATTAGGACAGATTACCACTCTATGCACTCCTTGCGTACATACTCTCACAAACATACACATGCACACCTGTCTGGGAATCAGAGGAAAATACAGTCTATGACAGGGTGTACTGATCATATGACAGAGGCTCAGAGGAACAGAGTTCTACTGCATGAGAATGCATAAGAAGACAATGTTCCTTACTACAGTTCAAAATCAGACCAAGCACCAGACACCCCTGCAGTGATGCTTTTTGTCCACATGATGTTCAGGGTTTGCAGAACTACTTCACAATTAGGTTATTCATGAGCACCTGGGCTTGTGGGTGGGTGCGGTGTGTGTTTGTATGTGCGTGTGATTTACACAAAATGTGATGCAACACAGAAAAATAAAATAACCCCTCATCAAGAGCAACCAGGCCAAGAGAACAGGGTTGGTGTCACTTTACAAGAAATGCACCTAATGCAAAAGTATGTTTCAACAGTGAGAGCATTTCAAAACATTTGGCTGTGGTTTGGCATCCTTGTTAACAAGATCCAAAGAGAAAACTCTGGGTTTCTGGGTTTTTTTGGTTGGTTGGTTGGTGGCTTTTTTTGGGTTTTGACCCCTTACCCTGGTCTTAACAGAGCCAATTGTAATACTGACATTGGACAAGTGAGATTTTAACTCTATGTGAAAATGTGTAAAGATGCAAAAGAAAAGGAATAGCTGTTGTTCCCCAAGAATAACATAATTTTAAGCAGCTGATTTTTGCCTGTATTCCCTCAAAGGGGAGGAGGTATATAATGATGTAATGACAAACTTATTTCCGCGTGGGGTGTGCTGTGGAGACTTCATGGGCAATGTGCAGGGAGGTGAGAACAGAGCTGCTGCAGGTGTGCAGCTTTGCAAGGTGCTAATTAGGAAGCAGGTGAGCATAAATGAGGAGCACAGACGGTACTTACAGAGGTGATTGGGAACGAAGGTACAGTGCAAGCTCAATATCTTGTGACTTACAATGATAAAAGGGTCCTGATTTTTGTCTGTTTTACCTGAGTTAGCCACAGCTGAACAAATTGAGTCCAGAGCACATGTTCAATTATGTATCTTAGGAACCAGCAATCCTCCCTACTCTGTTATAAAATTCTGACAAGAAACAGAGAAAAACCTTTCTTGTTATTTCACATATGGGAAGGGGTGTCAGATTTTAAAATCTGTTGTAGGAAAGGGAATGTTGACAAAGATGAAGTGATTACTTTTCCAAAAATTATGCAATAAGCTGTTTAAGCTTAATCTGTCATTTGAATGGCAGCTGCCAAACAAATCGAACCTGATATTTCCTGGGAAAAACCCATTAAGTCTAGTATTGGGAAAACTAAATAGAAGGAAATTCTCTCCAATACCTCAGTATTCAAGTTTAAAATAAATGTATCCACAGAGACAATAAATCACACTTCTAAACGTTTTCATGATCTAGTAATCAAACAGAAAATTATAATTGACCAATCAAATACTTAATTTTGATTGTCTGAAAATCTTGAATTCTAATTTTGATAGCTATTTATTTTTTTCATAGGAATAAAACTGATGCTTAAAATCGTATTCTGAATCAGAAAAATGAATTTTTTGTTGAAGATATGAATTCTGAACTATAAAGTTTAAAAATTGTGGAAGCATGGCATTATGTCTTCTTTTGAAACTTTGTGTTTGTCAGCATCTGTTATACTTTCACAGAGATCAGTTTTGAAAAGAATACTATCACTGTGCCTTGATGAGTAGGAAGAGTGTATTTCCTTTGTGGTATATTCTTCGCATATAGTATTTTCACATTCAATTTCTATAACAGGAGTTGGTGAGGGTAACACAGTGAAATACAGCAATTAATTAGTCCTTTTTTTTCTTAAAATATCTATGGAGGAATATAATCTATATTTGGCAAAATGTATTTGTTGCTGTCAACAGAATTTGATTTGCTCAAAAACCTTTGTAGCTTGGCTGCTTGGCTATGTTTGAATGTCTCAGATTTTTTGTGTGGACTGTTTGTAATTTTGCTAGATTGCAGTGCTTAGTTTTGATTAGTTATTCAAGTAAGCTGTTCAAATGTGGAGTACATTGATTTCAGCACCTAAACTTGATTAATATAAGTTTCTCAGATGAAAGTATTTTTATTCTTTCAGCAGTTCAATTAAATAATAAAAGTCACCCCATTTTCTAAGTGAAGAAATGAGGCATGGAATGATTTCAGTTCTGAAACACAGAAAACCATTTAAGCATAAGTTAAGTACTGGAATAGCTTTTCGAGGTAAATCAAGGAATTTTCTTAATGAACTATGTATATAAGCAGGTCAAACAGGTAGCAATACCAAGCAAACATCTGTAAGTAATGCAATAGATATAGATGGTGTTTTTAAGTGGAGTAGGGAATATTCTGAGATATCACAAATCTGTTATTTTCATAGGGTTATTTTTAGTTCTGTGATTTAGGTAGCTGACTGAGATTGCATGAGATTTTAATGGCAGGTAATGAAATACTTTTCAGAATCTGGGTATATGCAATTCATATAAAGTCACAGGGGAGGTACCTGGAAGAGCAAGGAGCTGAGTGGTGGTCTCCTGAGACCCAGGTTAATGCTCACTCCATTGCACAGCCTTTCCTTCTTCAGGTAAATTAACAGAACTGGTCTTGTTTCTAATTAGAGGGATGTTAAATCTTTGGCTTGTGACTGAGTAAGTGTACATTTCACCTTCAAGGTCTTGTATATAAGAATCTGAAAAAAAAAACCAAACCCAGTGAAAATTTTGTCTATGAAATCTATTTATAGTTAGAGTCTGATTCAAGTGATGCAAGTGATCTCAAAACATCATGGCTAAGGTAAACTCATATTTAAGGGACAATTTACCAATTACTCGTACAAAATAATCACATTAACAGTACAGTATGCTAACTGGAGTCTTCCGTCACAGGACCTCACAGAATTAATGCTAATTAATTAGCTTAGAAATAACTCTGAGAAGACCAAGGCAGAGTTTGGTGTCCAATGTTAGAATCAACAGAACCACATAGTAAGCAGGAACACAAATGTGACCCAGAAAACAGAACGTTCTACATGGGTGTCTATTGCAATCAACAGGAAGACCACCATGAAATCCCAAGTCTTTCTACTGACTCCCAAGAAAATTTGTTCAGGGTCATGCAAAACTGATTTTTCCTTCCAGTATTGGCTGACTGATTACAGCAATATTTCTTTTTTATTTATGTTATTTAAAATATTTTTCCTTATAGCAATTAGCAGAATCAAATATATAAGGAAGGCGGAGCTACCCTGAACTCAGAGAATTTCCCTGAAGCCAGTGTCGATTGTATGCACTCCATAAGATAGGGCATGAATCAATTAATTGATTCACAACTCTCCTAAGCTGGTAAAAAACCCTCTAAAATATGAGATTTTGAATCAAGACCTATTTTTCAAAATCAGGAACATTCTTTATCTCTTCTGAGCACAGATATTTTCTTCTTACTTTAGGGATTTAAAACAGAATGATATATATGCATCTATATCTAACAAAGGCTATAAAAATTGGTCATTAAAACATGACATTTCATCTTGCAGTGATTTAAAGGGAATTAAAATGCAATGATTAAAAAAAAAATTGCAAAGGTAGGACACACAAACCACCAGAACCTGTTCATCTTGTACTTTTGAGCTTTGAGTATTTTTAAGATACAACGATTTTGCAAAGAAAAATCAAACCAGTCCCACTGACATGTAAGTGATTTCTGCAAAACAGGTGATAAATCAGTCAACCATACACATGTAGTGGTTTGCCTGTTAAGGTACATACTTCAAGCTGAAACTCACTGGAGGTTTTCACTCTGTGGAACCATAGTTTTGCTTTCTCCTGTGATGCAGTGGGTATTAACAAGTTGTATTCCACTACCATTAGTTAAACTTGTGATAGCTACCATTTATTTGTAGAGTTTGTGAACCGTCAAAAAAGTGACAAGTTTTTAATTCCCATTCATGCAATCAGTATCATGTGTAGTTTTAAAATCTATGAAAGCTGAGGACCCTCTTGTATTTTACTCTGTTCTCAGCTTCTCAGGAGTGTGTGTGTGTTTGCATGTGTCTTTAAGACAGTCAGAATGCAAGACTGTAGGGTTTCATTTTTAATGAAATTTCATGGGCTAGAAATTGAAGAGAAATAAATGACCATGGTGCAGAGATCCATCCAGGTGGTCAGCAGCCGATAGTGAATTGTACATATTGTGAGGCATGGATTGCTTTATGAACTTACGTGCTGTTCCTAGAGGAGGCTCAATATTGCGTAGCATTCCTCCTAGTCGGGATGGGAATACCTACCTCTGATCTACATTAATGTTCAGTTCTTAAAAGTAATGTACCATGCAGTAGTGGTGCCTTTGGTTAGTGTGGTAATAAAAGAAGCTTAATTGGAAATTCTTTTGAGAACTTGCATGTACTGAACATTATTAGCCTGGGGTAGGTCATTCTCACCTCCATTAGTTTTCTGACTGATAGAACACGTTTACATTCTGCAATCTCTGTAAGTACAGGCTACAGTTTTGTTTTTTGTTTGTGTCCCCCCTTCCCCCCGCTATTTTTCTCAGTACCCTTGCACTTTTTTCTTGCTCCAGTAAAACAGGCTGATGTAACAATCATCTGGTATGTGTTGCTTAAAACTACTTCCATTGTCTTTAGACAGGTTGGCTGCCAGTTCAAATGGATTTGTTGAAACAACGTGCTTTTACCAGGCCACACTCACTTCTTCTCTTAGCAACAAGAGGTTCTGACGTTAGCAAGCTTATTTTGGAAAGCTCTGCTCTGTTCAGTGTGGGATCAGAGCACCCCAAGGGCTTGAAGTCAAACTTTGTAACTTGTAAACTAATTGACAAGCTGCAGAATCCTCCTGGAGACAAGGCAAAGATTTGTTTCCCCATTTAAAAAAAAATAAACCTGTAAATATGGTAAATAAAAGACCTAGGGTAACAGTTAAGATGCACTAATGGGTCTAATATCCAGTTTGCTATTGATTTACACTGACACATTAAAATCAAAGTAGTATTAAATAGCCTAATGGCATTGAGAAGCCTGTAGCTGAAATTAAGCAGTAATTTAAAAACAATCAGTAGGAGAGTGGCAAAAATAGAATAGTTGTACAAAAATAATTTACTTGAAAAAATAAGAAAAAATAAAAAAAAGAAAAAATTGGGAAACTGTATCTTTTTTTTACTGGCCCCTTTTTTGCCCCAAGAATCAGGTGAGTAAGATTTTATTTGTAAAAATGTTTGCAGGGGGAACAAAGCTATATTCCTGAGAATTCTCAGCCTGGGAAAGCTCCCAAGGTCTTTCAAAACTTGTTCTGTGAGTCTCAGGGGAGGGGAAGGAGAATTTAGCTAAGAAAGGAGAGAGGAATTACACACAGTAATAGTACACACTTCAGTGTGATTTGAGCGTGAGCATTCACACACCTAAATTTGATCACTTGCCTCGATCGTATTGCTGAGCCTTGTTATATTCAAGGACAGCCTTGAATAGCTGAGAACTGGCAGACTGTACATGAAGTAAAATACTCATATTGTGTGTCTGAACCTGCATTTTGGCTGTGCCTCTAGCTTCCATAGATATTATTCATGCCTGAGTCTTAATAATGACTCTGACCATCAGTCTGAGCCTTCCTCTGGCCAGGCTTTGATGACTCTCAGAAGGAAAGTGAA
>NW_010548042.1:40789-49504 GCF_000687285.1 Phaethon lepturus | reverse complement strand
CAGGACTTGAGAGCACTGAGCATTTTAAGGGTATGCACAGTACCATGAAAACAACCCATACAGTGCTTATGCAAGAGGTGGTTTCTCAGAATTGGAAAGAGGTGATCATTCTTTGGGAAGAGGAATTTGAACAAATCAGATGCTGCCGCTGGTGTGCCACCAGAAGTACTTCCCTTCTATCTCCAGAGCGTGTATACATCAGCATCAGCACGGAGCGGGAGCAGACTTGATAAACCCTTGAGACCTCTATGCTCATAGGACAAATATTTATGTGGAAGAGGCTTACAGTCACTGTCTGTAAACAAAGCAAATTCAAGGGGAAAATCCTTCTGAGCTAACCTTTTTAAAGTAATCTTTTTAAGATGTTACTTCTCTTTTACTCAATTTCCTTTTTAAACGTGTAAGGCTGTAGTTTTGAGAAAGTTGTTTTAGAATAAAATGAATAACAAGTATTTCCAGGGCTTTTAATGTGTAAGCTACTGCACAAACCTACAGCTCCAGCTGCTGGTGGATTTTCCTGGATTTTCTCAGCCATATGAGTAGGAGAAAAAACATGAAGGTGAGAAAGCCCTACGAAAACATCCTTTTCTGCATAGAAAAAAAACCCCATAAACAATAGTAATAAATGTTCCTAGTTTTTCCTATATCTCCATGTGTTTAGAGACTATCCAGTTCCCTTTTCAAGGCCAGCCTTGCATAATTTAGCCAATGGACCAACAGGCTGTATTACTAGTGTGGCACAAATCACAGACTAGGTTGATACAGAGTCACATGCTGATGTGCACAAGCCACGTATATCACTTATCTAGATACCGTTAAAGCCTGCTGATTCATCTTTGTGCCTGGCTGCCAAGAGGAATGACTGGATTACAGGTTTCAAACTAAAAGATAACACAAAGCTTCTAATTTAGATAGAATTCATTGCTTTTATTGTCACTTGACAAAATAAAAATGCAAATAAATTCTTGCATATTGGAGGACTGGTCTCATGCCACCTGTCCAAATGATAAACCAAAACCACAGTTAAATCACAAAAGTTGTTAAAGGTAACAAGACCAGTGGCAGGGAATAAAAAAACCTTCCTTGAGGAATAAATTAGTAAATAATCAGAAATTTTCTTATCTACTTATTATTTCTTTTGTGATTGATTTTTTTTTATAAAAGACTACTATAAACAAGTGAAATATTTATATATGCAGGTAGATACTTGTTGCAATTAATTTTAGACTAGCCCTATATCATTGTTTTGTTAGCCTGGTATTGTCTGGTAATAAAGGAAAAAAAAGGTACAGCAATTAATTCCAATTGTGTTAAGCACTACTAGTAGAATAGATGCTATAATAATACTGCAGATCATGCAACACTTTTTTTTTAACTCATTTTTCATCAAGAGTTGCTGATGAGCACTTCATCTTTCTCACTCAAGAACAGATATTTCTTTGTCAGTAGATGTTCATTCAAAAGTACTCCCAGTAGACTTCTCTTCAGGGAATATAATGCTGAGTCCTAGGAAAACAGAGCAGTGGGTAATGTGCGTGCTTTGACAAATGTACAACGGCTATGGAGTTCTTCAGAAATGTGCAATTTGTCCCAATGTGGAGCAAAGCTTTCTGTAATTCAGTGCATATGAAGGACTTATTTTCTCCAACATTCTGCTTCCTAAATGAACTAGTTTTCCCTATAATAGGTTAATCCTATAAATTAATCAAGCAAACAATCTCTGTTTCTAGAAGAAGATTCATTAAGATTAATAAACTTTTATGTTATTAAAGGCAAGCCTAGCAATTGTTGGGCTTGCTTCACTCTTCCATTTTTCTGTGTTTTCATTTTCTTCTAAACTTGCCAAATATGAACCATTTGCATGCATATTTCTGAAGCTGGGTTGATCCTGGAATGAGATTCGTTTTTAAATTGAATCCACAAAAGTTTGGCCATTATTGAGACAAAAGCTAAGGAATAAAGTATGCCCCCCCGTCTGTCTATAAATAATAATAGTGCTTGAAAAGCCTTATGTATAATGGATTGTTTTTATAGCTGTACATATCTACATAGCAATAAATACTGGTGACCTTCCTTGTACTTCAAGAATGAACTCAGTATGAGAACTGGGTATACAATGTTGCCATGAACATGTCCTCTGAAACACGGGTTAGAATTTGCAGACGTTTGGCCATATTCAAAACCTAAGAAAGAGACGTGGTTTGTGGAGTGGAGACCTCTTCTATTTTCCTGTGGACTCCCTTGAATTTTCTATATGTGGTGATCTTGTGAGCCTGGACTCACCTTCCTGCAGCTATAGGTTTTCTTCAGTAGCTATCTTGACCTGGATACTTGAAATGAGGGAATGGGTTTTATCTGTTTCCCCAGAGTTCTGAAGTAGATGCAGGATCTGTGTAGGAAGAAACAGCGTAATCTGAATGAAGATGGGACGAGAATCAGACCCTCTTTAGTCTGTGGTTGCGTGTGTTGAAGTGGAATGAGGAAAGGTGTGGGTGAGGAAAGGTGTGGATGAGGAGGTTGGGGACAATGGAGCTGATGATAAGAATCTGAGGAAAGGATATGAAAGAAGTCCCTGGGAACAGATAGGTTAGGAATGGAGAAAGCACTGAGTTGAAGACTGGGGCTCATTAATCAAGAAAATGGTCAAGTCCAGGTAAAAAAAATGAAAGATGATTGGAAGTGGCAGTAGGAAAGGAAGAGCTATATCAATAAGATGAGGAAAAATGGGAACTTGCTAGGTGAATTGGAAACTGAATAAGATGGTCAGGGAGTGAGATTGGGACTGGAATCCAGTGAACTGAAGAAATATAAGCAGGTGAGTGACTGTCCAGCTACCAGAAGTGAGCATTTGGAAAGTGGTGGACAAAAAATGCAGGGGAAGTACCTGGGGAGGGGAAAATAGGTAATGGAAGATGGTCACTGGAGTGGGAGCAAACTGAGGTTAGGGGAATCATGAACCTGATGGGACACTATGTAGCACATAACTACATTTATATTTGATTTCTAGTGTATTTTTCACTGTATTTCTTCAGTCCCCTGTCTCTGATGCCTTCGTCTCTTATACAGTGAGAACTTGCAATTCTCCTCTTTTTAGGCCAGGTTCTGGAGTACGCTACTCTGTACACAGTGATTGCCTAGTAGATCTGACAATGTGAAAGATGTGAGTTTTTCTTTTAGGCCTCTCCAGGCAATATAGTACTGTTTTCATGAAACTGAACTATAAACATAAGCAAAGTAGGAGAGAAATGTTTTAAAATAACTCAATTTCTTTGTGTTGATCCTACACATATAGGAGCCCCAAACCTTAATTTTGGGTTTCAGTGTTTCCCACTTTATACCTCTCCACAAGAGAGTATTGCTCCAAGACATCCTGCAACTTTTGAAATAGGACCTGTAATCCTTTGAAAACCTGGTGAGCCACTCCAGCAGAATAACCTGGCCAAGTCTTCAAATTAAAAAGCTTTATGAATTGTTTCTCAGTGAAACTGCCAGAAGATTAAATCCAAATCTAACCACCTTAACTCTCCTTCCCGAATGCATTAGCTGAGAATTCTGCTTTTCAATTTAATGAATTACAAATAGAGAAAGCACTCTGCAGTGTTTTATTAAGAAGTTATAACAGCAGCTCAAAATGTATATGATCAACAGAGTCCAAGGTGAAAGTACAAAATCAAGGGTCATATTTTGGAGACTAAGAAAATCAATACCTCTCTCTTCAATGCTGGGAATTAAACTGACCATATCTGAGGCTCTGATGTTATAAAAAATCCCATGAAACCTGTTGATAAAGCAGTATCTCTGGAACAAATGGTCATCCACCAAAAAAAAAAAAAAACCCCAAAACCACTGCTGCTACTACTTTAGGTTGTGGTTTTATAGCACCTATCTACTGCGGATGCTCATTCTTACTTCACTGATAATCCAAAAAAGAAACTGTGCAGTTGTTTTCCTCTCAGATTAGGAAATGTCAGAATTATGGCTGATTGAGTAACGTTCTTTTGACCCTGTTGGGCCCTTGTGTTATGACAGTCTTTAATTACATGATCGCACACTATTTTTCCACAGTAACCCTACCTCATTTAGTTAATAGGTCCAAGAATGGTCCAAGCTTGTGTAGTTAAAGAGGCTGATAGCTTGCACGTGGAACCACAGTTTCTCATACCTTAGTTCTCCACATCTAAATTGGGTATAATAATACCTTGCTGTCTCACTGGTGTGTTATGAAAATAACTTAATTGGTGTTTGTTCATCACTTGGCGACTACAGCAGGCTACAGGAAAGCCCAGGAGGAAAATAATAATTTTGTATCTAGGGAAGGCCTTGAGTCACGTGCATTATACAGGGTGTGGGCCACATTTTGGACAATGAATAATAAACAAGATGTGGAAAGAGAACAGATCAGCAGTGGCATCAGATATCACATGTTGGCTGCACCTGATTTTGGCAGGTAAGCGGATCCTGGCTCATCTACTTGGAAGGCAGAGGAGAGGAAGGAGCAGGATCATAAGAAGTAAAACAGTTCAGTCTGTACATTGAAAAAGACAGACATTTACTGGAGGGAGAAAAAAGCATATATAGCCAGGGAAGTAGAAACTGCAGTGTAGTCCAAGATTTGCACAGGATATATTACTTTGCCATTCTCTAGCTTTTGAGTGCTAGAGCTTATAAGCTAACCACACTTGTCTAAACACACCTTTCTTTCTTTCATATATACTTACTTAGGTTCCATCTACTCAAAGAAACATCTTAGGTCTGCTCTAGATTCTTCTTGGGCAATCCTTAAATAAACATCTGTGAAATACAAGCCACATTCCACAGAAACCGCCGATAACCACAAGCACTCAAGATCTATATCATAATCCATCCCTGCTAACGGAAACCTAGCTGGTCTTGCAGCAGTCTTTGGGGTTTCTCAGCTAAGTCTTTAGTCAATTATGCAGATGAGATGGCTGATGAAAGAAAACCTCTGCAAAAGCTGAAAAGCCCTACAAAAGATTAGGGTGTCTAACTGAAACATCTTTGTGATCATAACTGGCAGGACGGTTTCAGGTGAGTCTCACTCTTAGGAAGTTCAGGATTGTAGAAGACAAAACAAATCCCTAAAAATCCATTTGTTTTTCAGAAAGTCAGAGGCAAAGCCAAAGGCCATGTCAGAAATAATAGCATAAGATGATCGTAATAAAATATGACAAGGTGAGCTCTTAAATTTTGCACCACTTTAAGGTATCGGTTGGAGATAAAATATAGGTCCAACAGTCCAACTGTGGTTCCAGGGAACAAATTACAGTTCTCAATCTAGAAATGTAAAGCATACAAATTACAGCTGTAAATTCTCTGTTGTAAAGATACTGGGCACACACACCTCATTGACATTTTGGTGAAGAAAACGTATTTCTGCAGCTGCTATGTGATTTGATAGTGGTTGGAAATTAGATCAGAGAAAAATCACTGCAAATAGCAACAACTGTGTAAAAAACCAATAGGGTCATTGGCTCATAATAAGCTGAGAGAGAGAGAAAAAATGCTCAATATGTTTAAAAGCATTCTCAATTTCATCTCAGGTCTGTGTTTTTATGTAACCCTTATTTAACTACATTTAATTCTACTTATTTCTCAATAATTGTAAGAAATACCTAAGATGACTGTCTAAAAGGGAAGAGCTTTATTTCATGTCCTCATTGTATTTCTCTCCAAGTCAATACTTGCCATCACATTTTTCATATTTGTCTTACATAAAGTCACAGCTAAAAAGACTATTTAGAAATGAAAGTTTAAGACGACTAATAATAACGGTGCTTTTGTAATTATTTGTAGCAACTATGTCATGCCATGAGCATCAGTTATGGTTCTGTGAGTGGCTGGAGTGGAATCAGGTGAGAGTATTTTCTTCACACACTGTACCAGAGCTACACTGTTGCAAAAGGGACAAATCCCATATTTCAAAACTGTATATGTCAGGTGCATGTACACATCCTAAGATGGTTTTTCCAGGGGAAAAAAAAAACACCAAAACAAAACAGAAAAGGAAACATTCAATAATTTTTCTCCCTCTATTTTGAGGAGAAGGGGAAAAAGTCACTGTGAAACTGCTATAGCTTTGCTCTGTGACTAGCAAGCATTTCTGTGTGGCAAAGAGGTCAGGGTTCCTCTTGGGCTCACTGTGTCTCTGGCCCTCCTCCCCTCCCCGGCTAAGGGAAATACCAAAGCTGAGGAGGAATTCTCCCCGGTGAGAACTGTGTCACCCCAGGTGCGAGTTGGGTGAGGACGACTGCGGGTGAGAGCCAAGCTGGATGGAAACTACACAGAAAGCTCTGAGGAGCCAGGCCGGCGGACTCCGGCCATGGCGAAGGGAGAAGCGGTGCCAGTGACGCGTTGGGTCTCCAGGGCCAGTGCTCCTGGCAGCAGTCGCAGCCTCGCCTCCTCGTAGCAACACAGCCCCCAGCATCACTTTCCAGTACGCAGCGCAGGCAAAGCCGGCCAAGGAGACGCGGCTGGTTTGTGTCTCTGCCAGTTAGCCTGCCTGCCTCCGCTTAAAGGTGCTGCTGCTTCAAGCACGAGCTTGCCTTGAGCTACAGAGAGGGGAATTTTTTTGTTTTTCTGCTCTCTGTTTAAGGCAATAGAGTTGAAGCAAAGTTATTTTAGTTTTGTTTCCCAACTTCTCACATCTGGGTTCTGCTTTTAATTTTTAAACTTCTATTAATAACAAGGCAGAAGGCAGGGGAAAACCAACAACAGCAACCCAAGTCTAAAAAAATCATTCACATCCTGAGAAATTCTCTCTTTTGAATGATCTATATAAATGCTTTTTTCCACTGTGTATTTTGCTTGCCGTCGTGTTTCAGAAAAAAAATCAATTTGTCAGGTGGTACATAGTGGGGTTAAATTCACATTACTGCACTTTTAAAGGAGGTGTGCATTTACTGGCTGAGGTGGAGGGGATTTCAACTTCCAGCTATTAAATCTCAGAAGCCCAGCTGAACAAAATATCTTCCCCATTTCCTCCTCAAGTAGATTAAGCTATGGCCCAACATGTAGTAAGTCAAAATACACCTGGAAAAATACCTGTCTATTCACCCATCCAAGTTGTCTTTGAGTTTTGGATCTCACATCTGAAGGATTATCTTGTGTCTCAGAGGATGCATGTGGAAACACAGATTGGAGTGCCTGAGAGGAGATTCTGGTCTAAGAAAATTGCACGGCAAATAACTGAAATTTAAGCTTACGTGTCTTATACAAATACCCTCACATTTATTCTTTCCCTACACGGTTTCAGCTGTTGGTAATTTGTTTCATCTATAAAGAACTGCAAAGTTGCATCACATCATGATTTTCTTACTCAAGTAAAAGAATAATGGTATAAATTTAGCTTTTTTTTTTTTTTAGCATTAAATGGGAAGAAGAATTAATAGGAATTAATCAATTAACTAAAAATTGTTCAGAATTTAAAATGATTCCTCTCCTAAATCCTGTGCTTGACAGCATTATTGTCCCTGTATTTCCACCTGTTCTTTCTTCCACTTCTATTTTCTCCAACTTTACACTGCAGAGAAGAGGCACATATGCTACAGAAGAAGAGATTCCCGAGATCTCCAATGTCACCAACAGTGAGATTAGCTGTGTGTTACAGTATGAGGAGTGAAAAGTATGAGGAGTTACTTCGCTCCTGTAAAGAAGAGTACCCATAAGGGTGCTGACCCATAAGGCTGACTAGCTGGGTAAGAAAAGTGAGAAGTGGGCCCCAGCCTGTATCTCCACTCCCTCCTTGTGATGACTGAAGTATAAACATCCTCACAAACACGTCTTTCCTTTAATCTCCTGCAGATTTCTGCTGCTTCTTCTCCCCTCTCTCTCATCTAAGTTTCCTTTAACCATTCAAATTTCTTAGTCTTTTTTTGAAATAAAAAATCAAATCCAACTTCTTTTAATTTTCTACTTAATGTTTGTTTCCTTCATGCCTTATGCATAAACCCTTGTGGTCTTCAACTCTCCCACCACTTTTCTTTTATGAAAGGTGTTTGTAGGGACTGCCCTATTAGAATGTGTGGGCTAAAAGGTAATGACGCCTGGGACACTCAGTGTGAGAGCACTGGGCTCTGTTCACATTGAGCACACAAAAGTATCCTTGCTACCCAGGGTGCTGAGAGGAAGAGTGGCCTTGTGTGTACCTCCAAACCCAAAATGGGGGTTTCACTTAAAGGTATATGTGTATCTTTGTGAGTATTAATATGGGATAATTCTGTTCCACATCAAGCCTTCAAACCCCAAAACTGCTGCCATCCTCTACCTTTCCACTCAGAGACCCCTTACTTATGCCACATACCCCTGCCCGCATGTAGGCACTTCCTCCAAATTGCTGCCAGCAACCTTTCCTTTCTATTGCTACCTGAGCAAAGTCCTTGGTTCTGGGCAAAGTCCCCAGTTCCTCTAGAGCTGGTGTCCTCTCTCCAGTCTATGCAACCCCCAAGCTTCTTTCAGCTCTTTTTCACTTGCCCTGTAACAGCCACCACCGCTCTCACTTTCTGTGCTCTCACTGGTTGCAAGCCACCGTATTTGCCTCTCTGCTCTTTCAAGCAAACCATGACAGCTTACTTTGGTAAAGCCGTAAAAATTTAGACATACTTTGCAGAACACCAATCTGTCCAGATGGGATTGATTCTGAAAAAGGATGTAGAATCAGATATTCTGTCTTCTGTTTGTCTTCTGTTCCATAAAGGT
>NW_010548042.1:0-40758 GCF_000687285.1 Phaethon lepturus | reverse complement strand
CCCTTTTTTCCCCTTCCCCCTTTCCCCTTTCCCTTTTCCCTTTTCCTTTTCCCCTTTTCCTTTTTCCTTTTCCCCTTTTTCCTTCTCCCTTTCCCCCTTTTTCATTCTCCCTTTTCCTTTTCTTTTGATTTTTAAGTTATTTCATGTTATCTTATAAGCCATTCCCAGCTCAGAGTTTTCGTTAGACGTTACAGCTTTGTCTTTTGACTCCCCACAGAATCGCTAGAAACTTGATTGGGCCGACATGTATGAAAGACTTACCGGTAATTTGAATGAAAAGCTCTCACAAGCTCACCCGAAGAAGGGAGATTGGATTGGTTTTTCACATGCTTTTATGGCTGGTTATGAAGCAGCCTTAGCTTGTTAGTTCTGCTAGGTATATCACATGTGTTTCTGTATCTTTCCTGACAATTTGTGAGTGTTTCTAGTTCTCAACAGTAAAAAGCTTAATAGGAGTGAATATTTGTAATATGATACAGTGCTCCTCTACCAATGATAGCATTTTCCTCTCTGTTGCCAAAAGGATTGTTTTGAAAATGAATTTTTACAGTGAATAGAAGTGACATTCTCCAAAGGCGTCAGATACAAAAAATGCTTTATAGAAATATAATGGAAAGCAAGGTTAATAAAACAAAATGAAAACACATTTAGCAGGGCTTTGGCAGATTTAGGCAAAACTCAATCTTTTTTTTTTTTTTCTTAGCAAAATATGGGTTTATAGCCTCAGAAAACATTTTTAACAAAATATCTTAGTGCCGTTTGTCCAAAAGCAAAACAAAATATTTAATTGAAAATGATAGAAATATTTTGCAGATGTACTCATAAAGTTTCCCCATGTCTATTTCTGGCTGAGTGAAACTGAAGGAAAAAAATTCATAGAGTTTGGGGTTTTTAAAGTAAATTGTATCATGCATCCCTTGATTAATATTATTCAGCCAGTTCTACCAAAAAGTTAATGAGAATACTGGTGATAGAGTGTTTGCATGATGCTAAGAAACGTATTTTTGAAAAAACTATCACCTTTTACAACTATAAGTCAAATGCACAATACAAAGCCAAGGGAACAGTCTTGGTTCAAAGTGCAAACCGAAATGAAAAAAAATATTTTCAGTTAACCCAAATTTTGTTTTGCCCTGAATCTTTTTGAAGTAGTTTTTTTAAAAAGAACTGAAATAACAAAAATAAAACACAGAAACTACAAGTGAAATGTTTGAGCTTCTCACAGTTGCAATATTTGTAACAAAATTGGAGAGTTGCAAACAACACTCACATGCATAGATGACTCTGAAGTCCTTTTCCTGGGAACCTCTACTCAGGTAGGCACTGTGGGAATTGTGTCCTGTGCGGAAAGCCCATACAACATAACCTGGGACCTGTCCTGCTCCCCACGTTCACTAGAAGAGCACAACTCTCAGCTGCACCGGCCCCTCATGGTTCCCTCTCTCAGACGCAGTAGTTCAGCTGTTCATGCAAAAAAGTCGTCAGGTTTGCAGCACAGTCGAGCTCAGTACTGCACAGAGAGAAGAACAATGATGGATGAGGTTCAACAAGGCCCAGTGCAGGGTCCTGCACCTGGTTTGGGGAAACCCCCGGTGTCAATACAGGCTGGGGGATGAAGGGATCGAGAACAGCCCTGCTGAGTAGGATTTGGAGGTCTGGGTGGATGAAAAGCTGGACATGAGCCAGCAAAGTGCACTCACTGCCCAGAAGGCCAACTGTATCCTGGGCTGCATCCAAAGCAGCGTGGCCAGCAGGTCGCGGGAAGGGATTCAGCGCCTCTGCTCTCATGAGACCCCACCTGGAGTCCTGCATCCAGCTCTGGAGCCCTCAGCACAGTAAAGACATGGACCTGTTGGAGCGGGTCCAGAGGAGGGACACAAAAATGATCAGAGGGATGGAACACCTCTCCTGTGAGGACAGGCTGAGATGTTCAGCCTGGAGAAGAGAAGGCTCCAGGGAGACCTTACTGCAGCCTTCCAGTACTGAAAGGGGGCTTGTACACGAAAGATGGGGACAGACTTCTTAGCAGGGCCTGCAGCAATAGGATAAGAGGTAATGGTTTTAAGCTAAAATGAGGGTAGGTTTGGACTAGATATAAGGAAGAAATTTTTCACAGTGAGTGTGGTGACACACAGGAAGAGGTTGCCCAGAGAGGTGGTAGATGCCCCATCCCTGGCAACATTCCAGGTCAGGTTGGACGGGGCTCTGAGCAACCTGATCTAGCTGAAGATGTCCCTGCTCATTGCAGGGGGGTTGGACTAGATAACTTTGAAAGGTCCCTTCCAACCCAAATTATTCTATGTTTCTATGATTTTATTCTATGAGCAGAAGAGAGGTTTGGATGGAAAGGAGGAAAGAGCAGTGGCAGGCCCGAAGAGCATGATGGTGAACCAGCAGAATGGCCTGATCCTGCAGGAGATATCCACCAGGCGGAGGGTGAGAGCTGTTGTCCCCTTGATCCTAGAGGACCAAGATTCTATTTACAGCAATTTAAGAACTTCTCTTTATCTTGCCAGAGATAAGCTAAATCCAGTTGTGTGATCAGTGACGGTTCAGACAATGCATGTTGGACCCCTCTACCTATGACTGAGCAGTAAGTGAAGCAGTGAGTCGCTAGCTCCAAAAACTGTGCTGACGGCAGGTGCTGAAAGAGTATCAGTTTTGGTGTGTGAGATTTGAGTGGTTTAAAAGGCCGAGCATCTATCAGGTGGCTAGAAACAGGAAGAAGAGGATCCAGAAAAAGACCCAGGGTCTGATGAAAATCATCATAATGTTTTTTTCTGGGGAATGTTCAGCTGCTGGCTGTGGAGAGGTTTTTGCTACAGCTGTTTCTCATTTTGAGTAACTCATCACACAGTTACGGGGAAATGGCATTGCACGGGCTGTTGAGTGCAGTGGAAAGGACCCTGCTCCCATGTATCTGCAGTAGAGCCTGCTGAGCTGTAGAACAATGAGCAACAGTCTGTAAAGATAATGGAAAGAAAGATGAACCCTATGAGCCCATTAAGCCTTTTTAATTCCTTGTGCTAGGGTACTTACCAGCCAGCATTCTCCATTTATAGGGAGCCAAGACTGAACTTTTGTTTTCCTCTTTCAGTTGGCGTGGGCTCACTTCCTTGGAATATTTTAAGCCACTGACTACCAAGTGTATCATCTGGCTGAATATTTCATTGGTGCAGCCCCACCCAAGTTTCACAACTCTGAACATAACCTCTTGTTTTGTAAGGAGAACTCCCACCAACTGAATTGCCTGGAATTTCACAACAAGGACTTTACATTTGCATAGTTTCCCCCATAATCCATCCTGCATAATCAGGAACTAAAACCTTGTCATATTAAATCTGCAGTGTTTCTGTCCCATCAAACCCTGCTACAGGCTAAACAATTCAGTACACTATATTTTTTAATAATGTCAAAAAGCCTGAGAATTTTGACTTGCCTTTTTGGTCTTGAAATCAATGTAAAACAAAGAGATATAACCAGTTCCTTAAAATCATGTTGATTTCTTGCATGGAGTAATTGCAAATTTGTCCTGCATCATCAGGGAATTTGTAAAGGAAAATTTGACTTTTTTCTTCCTTTTGGAGAATCATTGTTACTATTCCCAGATGAAAATGCATTTCTCCAGAGAATTAATTATCAAAATCATCTGTAATATATTAGCCCTTGATTCACTTGTTCTGCACAGTTGTTACAGAGAAATAGCAGCTGATGTTAATGTACAGTTTTATTGTTTGATGAGCCAGGAGTTTGATGCAATTCTAAAGTTTAAATTACTTCTTTATTTTGGTAACAAATACTATTCCCAGATGAAAATGCATTTCTCCAGAGAATTAATTATCAAAATCATCTGTAATATATTAGCCCTTGATTCACTTGTTCTGCACAGTTGTTACAGAGAAATAGCAGCTGATGTTAATGTACAGTTTTATTGTTTGATGAGCCAAGAGTTTGATGCAAGAGTTTAAATTACTTCTTTATTTCGGTAACAAAGTACAATAGTGCTTTGTCTGCAATTACAGAAGTAAGAAAAGTGAGAGAGGAGTTTTGGGTGTGTGGTGTGGTGGTGCACTGAAAACAACACCACCATAAAGGGTTAGGACTGGGAAAGTTCTCTGAACTACATAGCATAGTATAAAACTTGTGTAATGGTAGGGAATAAAAAAAAAAAAAGAAGAAGAGTGTCTGAAAACCACCAATCTCTTAATGTTGCTGCTTTTTTAGACATGGTTACTGCTTTTGTTTTGATACCAGCATGTAAGTGAAAGAGGCTGCAGGTGATGGCTAATTAAAGCTATGGCATCCTTCATGCTGGCAATTATACGTTTTGTCCATGACAAGTCATACTTTTAATGCATTGAGTTTTAAATGAAAAAAAAAATACAGGAATATAGGAATGGGTTTGAAGAAACAGAACAAAAGCCATCTACTCTGCTATGCTTTTTCTCTCAGTAGTTAATGCTGGATAACAAGACAAAAAGAGAAAAGCAACTGCTTCCAACTCATAAATAGACTGATCATTTCTCTATTCTTATGCCATAAGGGGTTACTTAGAATCGAATGATTCAGGTCAACATGATGCATAATGCGTTATGAGTAAAATGAAAATGGGTTTGAATCTGCTGTTTGATATCCAGTGTCAACAAATGTGGCAAAACTATTTGTGAGTTAGAATTTGTGTAAGCAAACAAAATAATTGTGACATCTTTGTCCCTATGGATTACAGGAGAGGTACTTGCTGTTCTGGTACCTAGAGAAGAAATTAGTATTATAATACAACATTAACACATCAGGCAGAAGATTTAACACAAACAAAGGAATTTTTTTTTTTTTTTTCACAGATAATTAACTGATGGAACTCATTGCTACAGGTTGTTGTGGAGCTTAAGTGGCTTTAAAGGAGCTGGAAAAAATTGCTGAGAATAGATCTGTCAGTGGCTGTTTAATAAAATAGTCCAGTCACAGCCCCTGGCTCAGAAATTCCCTGAACAGCTGGCTGCTGAGAAATGTTAGACAAAGTGACAGAAAGAGTCCCTTGTGCTTTCTTGTGTTTTAAAATGTTTGATGTTTTGGCATCTCCATTTCATTGGTGGAAAAATGATACTGGGCTAGATGGACTTTCGATCTACCACAGTGTGATAGATTATTTTTGTGCTCTTGTTATGAAGTGAGGGCACTCATAGTGCATAGTGAGACTCCCGAGCCTCACTAGCAATATTGTTTGCCCAAGCTTACCACACTTAGAAGTCTCTGAGTTCTGTGCAAAAGTAATTTGTCAACCTTCTTGGTGTTGGATTTAGGAGGATTTGGTGTCTTCCTGCCTCTTACAGCAGTTTTCTGAGTGATTGGTACAAGGCGTTTTCCATCTTTGTATCTCAGTTTTTCTATGTCTTCACATGAGGGAAGAGAGCTCTGACCTGAAATTAGAGATCATCTTGTTAAAAAAAAAAACCACCTGCAAAAAGCCCTCATTTGTGTTATTACATTCATGTGACCTATTTGCAGTAACCTACTTAACCTGTCTCATTTTGGTAAAATTCATGCTTGTCTGGAAAGCACTAGTTTATTTTGAGCTTTAAGCTCACCGTATTTTTATAAATACTTCATTTTAGTGCCCACTCAGAACTGCTGGGATCACATCTATGGAAATGCGGACTGTAAAAAACACTCAGGCTTCTCTCCTTTCTGTAATCTGGTTGGTTTTTGGTTTATATCTAATACGCTAAGTTTTTTGTCGCCGTTACAAAAGACGTTACCTCCGTCACGGCGTGACGCTACTCTGCGTAGAGCGATCGGCTGTAGGTCCAGTGAAAAACCCGGTCCCTGCTGCGAAGGTCGGGAGGGCTGCCGGCGCCCAGAGCCGCCGGGGAGCCCGGGCTTGGCCACCCGTCGCCTCTGCAGGGCCAGCAGCACCCTCTGCTGGGACCGGGCTCTGCGCCTTGGTACAGCGCAGGGAAAACCTTGGGAGGGAACTTCTTCCTAAAGGGTGGGCGCTTTCCCTTTGGTGCATTCCTCTTCTCTTACTCCTTCTGTGTGGTATAGAAACGGGGAAGTCTGGGTCCTTTTCCATCGTTTCCAAATAGAGCTGGAGGAGGACCCCGAGCAGTAGTGTGTGGTGTAGTTGAGCTGCTTCTGGGTTAGATCCCTGCTGTGGAGCCAAAGGTTCTTCAGCGTTTCTGTGGGAAGACTCAGAGAAAGAAGCAACAAACATCAGAGAAATAAGATTGACTTTGAGAGTCTTTCTGCCTTTTTTAAAGTATCTTTTGGAGATTATATGAAAATATTTTCCCATATAAAAAGAAAACCAAGCAGGATAGCAATGAGTCTGACAGGTTACTTTGTGTAATATCAAACACTTTGGATTTGCATGGAGGATTAAAAAAAGGAAAAGGAAAATGGATCCAGCTGAAGCAGAGATACAGCTTTTAAAAATCCTAAAGAAATTATTTAATTAAAAACATGTAGTGAATTGAAAAGATTCATTAAGGCCTTGTAAATGCCACGTTGTTAAGCGATTAGTGATTGCCGAGGAGTGGTTTGTGAAGCTGCAGAGGCTAACACAGTAAAGTGTGGTGTAACTGAGGGTATAAAAACCACAATTATATTGCAAGCATATATTCTTTTCCATAGCTCAAGAGAAAGACACCCCCTGTGGTCTCCATGATAAGAGCCGCAAGGGGGTATGTCAGGCTAGTGTCACCTCAGAATATTTTTCTACTAGTGCGCTAGAGCAGTTTGTCTTGCAGGAAGAGTAAGTGTCAACCATGACAGCCAGGAAAGGGGAAGGGAAGAAGGGATCAGGACTAAAGATAGAATAATGGGTTTTCTCCGCTTTGGCACAGGTGCCTCTCCTGTGGTGTCCAGAGGCCAGACCTACTACTGGAATGACCAATGAAGATAAACTGGGTGGTTGAAGAAGAGGAAAGTAATAAATGGAAAAGAAGTGGGAAATTGCTATGTGAAAAGTGATGGATCAATGGCCTAAAATGGCTTTTAGGCAGCCATTAGTTGTGACAAAGTACCAAACCTTGTAAGTGATGAACTGAGATGTTGCCAAAACCTTTTTTCAGGGACTGACAGAGATGCTGAATCCCCACATCTTCTAGTGGCTTTGGTAGGACTTTGCAGTCTTCAGTAGCTGAAAACCAGTGAAAAAAGCAAGTTTCGTAATTAACCCCAAAATACCTTGAGAAGAGAAAATTAGATTCTGTAAAGCTAAAGATTCACAAGTAAGCAATACATATAGCTTTTTAAAATCTGACTCCAAGAAAATATGTTCAAAGTCAGACTAGGCATGAATATTATTTATTAGCACTATGGAAAAGACAGAATAAAACCACCACCTGTGCAGAATAGTGAGTCTGCCATAAACAGGAGGAATTAGACAAGTGTCGGAGGAGGAGTGTCTGGCTGTTGCAAAAAGTCTTCAGAGAGCAGACTTGACTTGATACTAGAAAGATGCATACTATTGTGTGAAGACAAGAACAAAAATGTGTTAAGAAAAACAAGTTAAGTATACTAACAGGTATTGAATAAGGTATGTAAAATATCACAACAAATTACAGAAGAAATCCCATTTGGGATTATTGAATCCTATCGAGAAAAAATACTAAGAAATGATAGAAAACTGTAAATGTTTACATAAGTTAAGAAGAAGAAAGAAAATGAACAGGATTATCTAAGTAAGAAGGAAACAAAAAAGTAGAAATATATGTAAAGTTGAGTAAAAGAATGAATGAAAAGAAGAGCAGACCACTTGGAGATGTTTAATTGGTTTGATGAAGTGGTTTGGTAAACAGACTATAATATTTGGATAAAGTATTCAAATGGTAATTTAAACAGTGCCAAATGGTGCATGTGTTATTTAGCCTTTTAATTAACTTCAAGGCTTGAGTAATAATAGCACTTACAAGCAGAATAGCACTTATTTGCCAGGAATATATGTACAACCTAACATCTATTTACTGAAGAGTGGTTTTGATCAGTGTCCTGTAAATACTGTTCAAAAGAATAATCTTCAGAAATTGCACAACCACATTTTTGCAAATTACAGATTTACTACCAGACAACTGGTGTCCTTCAGTCTATGCTAATATTGTGAAAGTTCCTGAAATGGTTTATTTCAGAAAGCTTTTACTTCATGGAAGATATGTGGCTAATTCAGATGAGATCAAATTGTAGATCATTTATTCACGCTGATGAATAACCAATGAGTCAAAGACAGTGTTTCAGTGAGCAAATGTTCACCAATAAAAAGAAATGTTCCACTTTCTAGCTCTGACCTTCAAAGGCTGCCTGTTCCTGTGCACATCACTGCATAAAAGCATGTATAAAGGAAACATTTTAAGGCTTGCAAATCTACTTGAGATGTTTTTAGCATTTCCATTTTCTGAAATCTCTCTTCAGTTTCTTCTGGGAAGCAATTTCTGTTAATTGCACTAGTCTGATTTCTAAAAAGACAGTTTGCACTGCCGGTACCATGGCTGTCAGAGTTGGATAGGAATGTCCTATCTAAATGCTGTTTCTGAGAAAATTGCATTGAAAGGAAAATGTATTTTCCTTTCTGCATAGCTATTTTATTCTATACCCATTAAAAAACATTCTGTGTATAACACACAAATTATGATACAACACTTGAGGGAACTGTAGCTGGAATGCTTCATTTACCTTTGGAAGGACGTTCCAAAGCTGGGAAGGAGAAAACTTCAACCAGGGACAGATTTTTCATCTTGATTATGCATTTAATAAAAAAGCACACAAACGTCTCAGTGTTTCATAGAATAGGTGGCTGGTTATTTATCTCCACTAAGCAGCAGATCATTTATCATGATGCATACATTGTGTTTATCTCTTTCTTTTTAATAAATATGAGCTTCACAGATTCAGAATTATGCATCATTTTCAGACTCTCGCAGGTCACTGTGTCCAATACCTTGGCAATAAAAATTTTTCCACTTCTTTCTACAGAGTGTTTTATTTTTCAGCAGAGGGTAACAGAAGAGAGCATGCTGACACAGTATACAGCTGCATAACTCTGCAGACTGATCCCGCTGCTGGGACAGCTGTGATTCACCAGAGTTTCTGTATGTCTGGGTCACCAAAGAGAGAAGCACTCCAGGTGTTTCAGGCATGAACTCCCAAACCTCTTGCCATTCTTGAAGCACTTCTCCAGCTTAGATACCACAGCACTATTGTCAATGGGACTGACATAAGTGGGAGGTAAACATATTCTGGGAAGAACACCTTTCTTGGGCTAGTATCCTAATCCACAGGGTCATCTCAGAAACTGGAAAAAAACAGAGATCTCATTTTAAAGAGATTTGTGCTGCTCTTCTGAGTGCTCTGCGGGCTCTTGGCCATAGTATAAAGTGTCTAAATGCCATCCAGAGCCTTCTAGCAGTTGCAATGATAAGGCCAAATAGATTAATCTTAAGTAATTAAGATTAATTATTGACATTATTGCCATTTGAAAGTTTTTGCTACTTGAGCTTATTGTATCTATTTTTGCCATCAGGGATTATTATCAGGCATGAAAACCTATTATTACTGACATACAAGGCCTCCTGCTGAGAGAAGTATCAGGGACATGCAATTTTTCTGCCAGGATAGTCATCTAAAACTGTTGGTAAGTGACAAAATAATTCAGTCACTCACATGCTGAAGGGACATAACTTTTTCTGGCTGAAAGCAGCAGGACTGGTTGCCTACAGAACGTGGGAGAGGGCCCAAGGAAACCTTCAAGGAAACCTTTGTATGTTCTGTACCCAAGATACAAAGGATCAAAAAGTTTGAATCTCAAATTTCCCCGTGTCAGGGAATTTTCGCTGCTAATCAAGAAACCTGTCATTCCTGTATCATTGTCTGGGACTCCATCTTCTGGCCCATACCAGCTTCTCAAGGTAAGTATGTCATGGAGGGAAGAGAAGGAGCTGCTTATAATGTCATTGCTCAGACAACAGTTACTGGAGATCCCTTGTGTTTCCTTTATGCAGATTTAAAGAAATAAGCTAGGAGCAGGAAAAAAGAGACCAGTTAAGGTCAGTAACAAGTGTGTGGAGCCCATGTAGTACCCAGCAGATGCATGGCCAGAATCGATAAAGACTAAAATAAAAGATCATGGGCATCAGTGAGCTCTATGGCCCTGATGTTAAGAGATTTGAGGTTGAACATATGTCTCTCCTACCTGTCCATCTTGTTCTATCATCAGTTGTGGAGTCAGCTGTGGAGAAAGGAAGGTTAATGTGGCTTTACCAATCCATCATTGTTTATTTGATCCTGTGAGCAGGGGTGGGTGTTTTCTCTGTTTGTCAAGAAAAGCTCTTATCTAAAGTTATTGCCATTCCGAGCCTATGCCAAGTCTGTTAGTGTGGCATGGACACCCCTCCCCTTTCGTCCCCTATATCACCTTTGCTGTTTCTTGGCTGGTCTCCAAAAAGGAAAAGGCAGTTGGAGCAAAATATTTTTCCAAGAGCTGTAACTTGGAGGGAGAAGATAACGTTAATTATCTTGAGCAGTGACATGATGTCCTTAAGGGAGGTTGCAGAAACATTAACAGGGAGTTGCAAACTCCTAGAAGAGCAGGAGTTTGTACAACTTGTAGTGGTGTAGCTTGTTCAGTGTGAGACAACAAAACAGGCTGTAATTACTGGCTACAGGTTGAAAAACTCAATTTGCCCTGGAGGAAATGCACTGTTGCCAGAAATAAAATTAATTAGTAATTCTCTGATTGTTTTAAACACTGCTAGCCAGTAGTTGTGGCCTGTTCTCATTCCTCTTTCCTGGATGATGTGAACTGATGATGACTTCCAGGCCTCTTTAAACCAAAAGCTCAGTGGTTTAACAGATCATTTAGGAGATCCGAGTTAAAATTCCTCCTTTTTGCAGGCTGTTGTTTGTATATTGAACACATTCATGGCTGTTTGATCTGCAGGATTCGTTACATTGTGCCCCATGAACTGCATTCTGGGTCAAAGCACGAGGCAAGTCCATACTGGAAAAAAACCATTTCTTCTTTAAGAAAATCACTGGTGCTGTGGACTATCCTGATGAATGCAGAACTGCTACTTGGTTTCTCTTCCAGATGCTTTCTTTCTGCTACCCAGAACTGACTCTTTGAACATCACAATGATTTCTCCATTTCATATTGACAACTATTGTTTTTGGTAAGGTTTTTTTGCAAACAGTTAATTACTCTGGGGAGAGCAGACATTGCTATGTATGTAGGGAATGTTAGTCTGCTGCACAGTCCTTTATCTATGCTGGTTTTTCTAAACGGGATGCCCTCTTCTGCTTGCATTGTTGGTGTTCGACGTAGACATAGTCCACCCTGTTACTGCTTACACTTGTACTGAGTGGGATCTTGCTGAATCAATCTTTGCTGTGGTTCATGTATATCAGTTTGCATCTCCTATCATCCCACCTGTGTCCTGACAGTTCTAGCTTTAGCTTTGCTTCCCCGTGTACATCAGGCAGCAGCTGCTTTCACCTATGAAGCCTTTATTCCTTGTGACTCTGTTGCTACCTCATACAAGATATCTCAGAAAATCTTTGTGTTTGGGCTCTTTCATGTTTATTGACCTGCTTGCTGGTTAGACCCACACTTGCTCATCTGTGTATAGCCTCTGATAATTCCTTTTCTTCTTTAAGTTGTTAGAGAAAGCTGCTTACTCTAGGATTGTCTTAACTGCTTCTTAGTCTTCCCTGCTACTGCTCTGCTGGTCTGATTTTCACAGGTAGCAGACACTGACCCTTCATTCAGCCTAGCGATGTGCTACTGCCGGCTCCAGGAAGATACAGTATAGTGGCCAAACATCACCAGATATGCATTGTCTCATTTATCAATCATCTTTTGGCTATTTATACAGGTAACACTTTCTGGAAGAGAAGCAAAAAGAGGTTCTCACTAAAAGAAAGATGTAACATTAACATGTTACTTAATTATTTTGGTTCTTTTGCAGTGCTTGCAGTCGACCTGTTGTCTGAGAAGAATGTATTATTACACTAGTTTGTCAAAATTTGTTTTCTATTTCTGTCACCTAATTATCCTTCAGAAAAACCTGCCTAATATACATTGAAGAGTGCTAATTTACTGTCATCAGACAGTTCTCCTTAACTCTTTTCCAGTATTCAGCTGTTACATCAGAGTTTCAGGAGGTTGAACAGTGAATTTGTTATATCTCACTCCATCATTTGTACTTTTTGTTTTGTTTAATTTTTTTTTTTAATTGTGTTTTTTCATTTGGCTAGACACTCTTGGCTTGGTTTAGAAAAGCCTTTTTACTCAAAATTCAGTCTCATGGGGTAGGATTTACCTAATCAGATGCAGATGTCTCCCATGTAGACTTGTGTGTCTGAACAACTCACCCAAGACTCCTTTAATAGCTGTTAAAGAAAAATGCAATTTCAGGGTGCTCTTTGACTCATATCATCTCATCTAGGCATGCATTTAAAACAACTCAGATGAACTGCACCCTTAGAGTGCATATTTCTCTCATGTTGACATCTGAAGCTAGGCAGAATAAAATTTGCTGATGATGTCACACCTTGAAACTATTAAAATAACTCCTGTCTTTCCTTTAAGCAAAATCTCATCTTTCATAGGCTGCTGTAGTAGCAAGTAGTCTCCTCTGGCACTTGCTTCTTGTGATTGGATTAGCCAGGGAACATTTATTATTTTAATGTCTTCAGAAGCCTTGCTGTCCAAGATTTTATTAGATTTGGTGAGGTTTTCCACTGGAAGTGCAAAGGCCTTTTTGCATCTTGTCAGACTCTATCAGTTCTTCCAAAGATCTGTATGTTATACTTAAGTGGCTGCATTCAGCAATGGCTCTTTCCAGATGTGTGTGATCAGAAATCACGGCCAAAGGTGAGCTGATGGTACTGTGCTGCTCCAAAAGCATTCGCTGGTAATGCCTTTTGAATGTATAAACACAATCTGTTCCACAGGGTTGTCCTCAGCAGTGCTGTCACATTGGGTTTGCATTATTGCTGCTTTGAAGTTACTTTTACTCATTTCCAGTTCAGCAGCTCTATAAAGTATCAGTACTGTAGGGCTGATGTGTTGCTTACGGGTTTTTTGTCCCTTTCAAAAACCAGTCCTTGGATGTCTCTACATTGACCACATTTACACTGCAGGTATTCTGCAGTAAATACTAACAGAAAAAGACTACTTGTAGAAGAAGTTTGGTTTTGCTTTCTATTTTTTGGGGGATGTATGTGTTGGGTTTTTTTGTGTTTAAGACCACTCAACACTCTCATGCCCCTTTCAAGCTCTAACCACTCATAATTTCTTCTTAGTTTAACTTTCATACAAGCTGCTTGATGGAGGTAGAACTTCTGGACCTTCTGCCTGGATAGGTCTGAATCAGTTAGTGTGACAGAATACCTTTATCTTTTTGGCAAAGGGCATGAAGTGACTCTTGTCAGTGTGCTAGTGCAGCCTTCCATTGAAGATACTGCATGCACAGCTCCCAGAAATCCTGCCTGTTCTGTTGTAGTTGGAAGGTGCGATCTACTACAGTCATAGAGTAATCTCTATCAAGTTATACTTTAATAACAGATAACATTTAGCTTTTCCTAACCCTCTTCTGTAGAAAAGATATAGGTACGTTTCAGAGAAGGTAAATATTATGCCTCTTTTATGAATAAAGTGAAAGACAGAAAAGTGAGGGAAATTGTCTAAGACAAGTCAAGGAGTGGTAGAGCTGGGAACTGAATTCAGAGTCTTGGTCCAGCGGTTGGTCTGTTAGACCCCAGTGCTTCCACATTATTTCATTAAAATTTATAAGGTCTTAGTGTTCTGTCATAACAATGGTGATAGACAGATTGTTGCCCATCAGTGTTTCTTTACATTAAACAGACTGCAATGTGTTTTGCCCGAGTATCCTAACCTTACAGCTGGTAGCAGGCCATACATTAGATGCATTATTACGAATACTCACCTTTCTTTTCTAGTCTTTTCAAGAGTAGATATTGATCTTTGTCTTTGTTAACAAACGAGCGCAGTAAGATGAACTATGCACTGTTGTTCTCTCCTGCCAGAGAAGGAATAAAGTTATCTGGTAGCCGTCCCAGTGATTTTCTCTGTGGCTGCCCAGGCTTTTACCATATTGAGTGGAGCAAATATTGGTAGTGGTTCATGCGACCTTACCGTTTCCACAGTACGGGACCAGAAGGTTAGTGAGCAAGCCTGACTCAGCAGAAGCAAAGTCGGTGTTCATTGTGGTAAAGGGGAGTAAGGGCAATGCCACAGAATATGGAATGAGATACAGAATAATGGTGAAATGAGCAAATAACAACTAATATGGGTCAAAAATTGACCACTGAATAAGCTACCTACACCAAATGATACGATGAGCTACTTAAACAGAAGGGTAGGTAGGTCCCAGGCAGTAATGAATGTAATATATATTAATTAAAAATACAGGAAACTTTGGAATGACAACTAAAATTCCCACTTCAGATTTGGGAAAATCTCAGATGTAAAAGATGAGGAAGTTATCAGTTCTATGCAGTAACTGTATTTCTATATATATACACCTATGGAGATAACTAAATGGAGAGAAGATGGAATATTAGCTAGACTGCAATATTTTCACACTGCTGCTAATGAAGTAAATTTGATATTATGCTGCTGTGCTTTGTCTCCACCTGAGATTGTCACAAGGGTAAATTAGCGTTACTGTGTGATGCTGTTCTTAGGGACTCTTGAAAATGAAATAGTCTCTAAAGGAACGTTTGCATAAATTGAGTGTATATGAAGATCTCTTCCTCAATGGCAGGACAGAGTGAGTTTACTGGTGGAAAAAAAAAAGTTAGAGATTGTCACAGGGTTCAGTGTCACAAGAGAATGCTGTGTTGGCAGAGGAACTGCTTGCGTCAGTGTTACATCCAAAGTGAAAAACCTCTCAACTTTGGAACAGCTTAGCAGAAGCTGAGGTGAGGGCAGTTCAAAGCCCTGAGCACATGGGAGAGACACAAGCAACCGGTTTGCGTGAAGCACCTGCTCGTATGCCCAGAGGGCAGGTGGAGGCCGTTACAACAGCTCTTCTTTCACCATGGCAAACTTCCAGAAGTAGCAGCAGCAGTAGTTCTGTGACTCAGTGTGTCACAAGGTTCATCTTTTAAAGTTGTATTCAATTGTGCATTGTGCTGATGTCTTAATGAAGGAGTTAAAGACAACGAGACATCCCTGCATGGCTCACTGGAAGTCTGAATCAAAACATCGCTGCTACCCTCGTTGAACTGGTCTGGATTATTGGCCATCAGGGGAGCTTATGTTCTGAATGCTCCTTCGTGGCATGGCAGGAAATGCTGCAGTCAAGCAGTGGATCAGAGACTGATTTTTAAAAACTATTATTATTTTTAGGAAAAAAAGCCAGATGACTAGAGACATCTGAGAGGGAGCTAACCATGGCTGAATGAGATGGGAGTGCTCAGGGGTGTGTTGATCTAATGGATTGCATGATGAGGAAGCCAGTATGAGTCAGACTTCACTAAGTCCTTGCAATTTATTGCTTACTGTATGCTGTCCATCACCTCCATAATGATGTTATCACCTCTATAAGGAATGCACACCCATTTCTGATCTGCTCTTTTTCTCTGTCCTTTTTTCCTTTCTCAAGGGAATACAGTGATAATTTGAGAGAGTTAGGTTTATTCATTATTTTGCTGCCACTGATGATTTTACTGCCAAAAGTGAATAGTATTCTTTTTTCTCAGAGTTACAGTTCCTAGTTAAACTTAAATTCAACAGTTATCAGCCCTCTCTGCCAACTACCACAGGCTATTATAATAAGGCAATAAACAAAACTCCCAGTCAGAAAAGGCACCTTCTGATATCAGCCATGGGAACTGAATAATTCTTTTTATCCTGAATAATAAAACAATAAAATAATGGCTATGGTATAACAATCAAGTAAGAGAAGACAATTTCCTGATCTTTCACCTCAAGATCCCCAGGGTGTATCTGTAGTGGGGTACAGGTGAAAGAAAGGTACTTCCTACTCCTGCGAAGAGACAGAGACCCATCAAGGAATAGGAGCGAGTAGGAAGGAAAAGGAGTCAAAGAGAGTAGGGAGGAGAAGAAGAAGTCTCCACATATACAGTGCATAAGGAAAGATCTGTAATTTCTAATCAAAAAATTTGAAGGAGGCTGTATAATTCATTCCCATGCTATGCTGACACGAGTGTTTACAGTACAGCTAGTGTTAAAACAGGAGAAAAATGTACATGATACTATGACAATGTACTTGATGGCTATGATTTTTAAGGTGAACTTCCTTAGAAAATGGCATAGTTTACCTTGCTAAAGAAAAATTATTTTAGAAATTTTGAACATGATTTTTGCAAATTTATCATACAATTTTGAAAAACTGGGACCAGCAGCCCGAGTTTTTACAGTCTTTTAATATGTTTGAGCTGGTTTTGTTATTACACTTGCAAATGATTCTGTCTTTGGAATTTTTTTTTTTTTATCTTGCAGACTTTTTATAAAGAATAATTTGTTTGTGCTCACTTTTCAGTTTAAGCAGGTTCAAAATTACAAGGGGACATGCAAATTTGGGAGCTGGGGATTAGGTTGTGAAGTAATTATACAAATGGTCAGAATTCGATTATGTTGCATTGCGGGCTTTCCTGAGAACAGGTACAGAAAATAGATTTTCATTCGGAAGAACTGCAAATGAAACTCTGTCCACTAGAGGTCACCAAATACTGTGAAATGCCTTTAAAAAAACAACTGCTTCAAGCCAAAACAACCCTTAGACTCTTTCAGTTTGTTTTTTTCTCGGTTTCTGCAAGTTGATTGTTACGAACACCAAGCAGTGGCTGGTAATAGCTCAAGGCTGGAATCAAGCTGGTCAAAGCCGCTCCTTTCCTTGACTATATCCTGTGGTCAAATGATTGAGCTCCACACGCTGAAAGCTGCATTTTGGTCTCTTCTGTCTGTCTTCTACTCTGTGATAATATAAGATAATTCATATAGGTGTTACTTTCTCTCTCGGATTGGATTTTTTTTTAGGAAATATTGTTCCCTGTGGGAGGCACATGATGCATGTGATTTAAAAATGAGCATGTCAGCTACACACAGGTGTGAGCTGCGGGGGGTTCAGCTTTAACTGTAGAGCGCAGTTGGCACCGGAGAGGGAACCCAGGGAGCCCCTTCTTGCCCGCAGAAAGGATGATCATACTGGTAACAGCTGGAAGCCGTAAGGGGCTTTATGGAAATAGAGCTACAACAGTTACCTTCTGCTTCCAAACTAACAAAACAGGGGCTGTGAAGAGACTTGTCAAATAGTATCAGTTCTCTCTGTCTTTTATGGTTGCCTTTCTTCTATATGAGATAAAAAATGCAATAGGCAGTAATGAGAAATAAGAATTTAGGTGACGTACTGGAATTCAAACACAAATGCATATGGCTGTCATTTTTATAACTTCTTCATGAATAGAGGCTATAATAGCAATGTCAGGGCATTTTTCACACATTTTCCTTGTATTTGTTGCTTTGTAAAATGTTCTAAGAATTTTTTCTCATTAAAAACACGTTTGTATTTGTGACAGATTGAATATAGGGCAAAATATTGAGCACTCAGGCTTGAGTCTAGAAAAAATGCTTTTTATATTTCTTTTCTTTCTCACACATGTACATTTTAAAATTTGAGTATTTGGGCTCTGTAGTATCTAGTATCTAGTATCTGTAGTATCTAGTATCTCCCTAGGCCATATCTAAGGGTATAAGATGAAGAAGCAATGTATAATTCAGTAAGAATTTCAGAGCTTGAGAGAGAAAGTCACAACTTCAAACCATTTCTTTGTTGTTAAAATTGGTGAGAAGAGTGAAAATAATTTTATTAATCAATTACTATAGCACTTGGAAAGCAGTGGAAGGTGGATGATAAAAGTAACCCTCTCTAGCCAAGCAAGGTGAAAAGAGAATCAAAATGTATAAATGCTTTCACTGATTCAGGAGAGAAAAGGAAGCTCCCTCCCAAGCAGCAAGAGAATAAGATCCTTAATGAACTGAAGAGTGCCTTTGGATCTCACTTTAATTGAAACATATGGCAAAACTTTGGACGTAGAAATGATCCAGTTCATTAACTTACCCTCTGAGATTATTCCAAAATAAAGTGGAATTCTATGCTTTATATAAATAAGCATATATACACAGACAAACATCTTAATTAAATGGAAGTGTTTTAATGAATATTTTTTAATTAATATATTTGAAGACTATAACAGCCGCTTTCTATTTTCTGCACTATCAAAATGGCAACTGTAAAGACTTTTGTCAAATAACATCTCTTTTTGCAATGACAAGCTAGAGCTATAAGGAATGCCTAAATTGCGTAGCACAAGCCTGTATGAGTAACAGAGTCAAATTTCAAAGCTTCATGGGTTTCATCTGATCTGTTAAAGCTTGGCATGCATAGAGGAAAGCTAACCTTTATGTGCCTGATAAGCTGTCTCCCAGGGATGCCAGGTATTAGTTGTCTGCTAGATGTTTACCCAAGTCTTATAAATCTGGTGTGAAGCTTAATTGCTGAAGATTTTTGCAGATATGAAAGAAATTGCCAAAGTCCCTGCCTTTGGGGTAGGGGGTAAGGGGACAGGGGGGAAAAAAAAAAAAAAAAAAAGGAAAAATTTAAATTCCAGTTTGTCATTGTCACTTTTGAAGAAATAGAACCAAAGTCCTGAAGGAGATGAAATTAAATTGAATGCTTGAGAACTGACCCATAGGTATCATCTGAGGAGGATGTGAACAAATTGTACCTCAGGACCATTCTGTTGACATGCTTGATTAATGAAGCTGCAAAAACACCACTGAGAGAAAAGTTTCCTACCCACCTCCAAAAAAAGGCATTTGGTAGCTGGAAAGAATATGTAAGTTCAAGTACTTTAAATATAAAGTAAAGAGTTTCAATTTCTTTTGAAGCAGAACGCTCCTTGCTCTCATCAATAATACTGAACCATCCAAAAAACCCCAAATAATTTAGTTAATCAATTTTATTTCCTGTTACAATGAATCAGATATTTTTTTCCAGTGGAGGTTTGACAGAAAGCCACACCTCTAAGAATAAATGTATAGGCCACTAGATATATAGGCCACTAGAATACTTAAGCCACAAGGCTGTTATTCAAAATAAGAGTCAAAGCCTACAGCAGGCTTTGGTGCAATGATACTTAGTCTTTAATACCTTCTGGTTATATTTAATTTTACACAGAAGGCTTAAAATCTACTTTTTTTTGCTATAAGTGCCTGAAAAGGACTTTTAGCTGACCCTATAGAAGTGTATAAGCACAACAGTTTATATTATTTCTTTTATTGATATTCAATTATTTTGTCTACTATTTTCCTGCTGGTATCTGTATATTTATTACTTATTTTTAAAGTATATGATTAAATGTCATTTAAAAGATGTCTCTATTTTAACAGGGATAATTCTCTCTTTTGAAGTATGTAATCACTATTTATATTATTTTTGGTGAAATTTTTTTAACATCCTATGTATTTTACTTGCACATTAAAGAAAAATGATTTCATTTTTAAATGTTTCTATTGGATCTCTTCTTTAAAGTGTCTAACTTTGAAGGGGTGGCTGGGGCTGGGAGGCACTTCTGGAGGTCCCTACTCCCACCCCCTTCTCAGAGCAGGGCCTGCTGGAGAAGGTTGCTCAGGGCTGTGTCCAGTCAGGGTTTGACTCTAGTCACAAAGACGGAGACTCCACAATCTCCCAGGCCAACATGGTCCAGTGTTTGACCACTCTTAGACTAATAGGGTCTTTCTACTATGTAAAAACAATTTCTCTTATTTCAGTTGGTGCCCACCGTCTCTAATAAAGGCATGCCTTTATTATATAACCTGAAACTTCACAGGTTCTTCAATTATCTAGTTTTAGACTATTGTTTTTCCCTCTGATAGTCCTGTGAAGGAGCTGGTATCTATTGGAAGACCGCCATAACAAGTGGCCTGATTTCTGTAAATTGTCCCCTAAGTTACTTTTATTCTATCCAACATTAATAAAGCAATTTACTGGTCTGAAAGAAGTTTTAATTCCCTGCAGAACTTCTTAAATTTACCAAGGAGTATCCTGCGTGTCCCTTTGTTGTAGGATAGACTGCCTGCAGTAACTAATAAAGAAAAGTTGCAGTAGACTCATGAACAAGACTGAAAGGCTGCAGTTTGGTTCAGAGTCCTGAGCCATAGGGAAGGGTTCAGATTTAGTGTTTGCTATTTTAGAAGGCTGCAGATAGATGACAAAAAATTAAAAATAATAAATTTACATGACTACTTGTTAAACTGCTTTAGTAAGTTCAGTAACACCAAAACATATATGTGTAATATGTTTATTTTTCCCTAAATAGAAGTCAGAATTTCACCAAAATCTCCTTAAATTTAAAACAACAGAGGATGTATTTATCTGAATAGCAAAGCTGAAATCCTTTATGTACCAACTCCTAACTGCATATGCAAAAAAACTTAGCTAAAATGTGGAAGAACTCAGATCTGGTCTATATAATATGGATATTTTTCTCACTTTTTGTAGGTATTTTCTTTCACTGAGAAGAAAAACTTCCAAGAAAAGTATGTAGAAAGAATAAACCTAGTTATGCAAACTCAGCAGAGGATTTTTGCATCTGTACAAAAGGAACTGATTTTTTCATGTTCAGTACTCAGCTAAATTTGAACAAAAAGCTATAAAACAGCACAGATTATAAAAATCCTTAACTATTCCAAATTTAAAAAAACATAAGTTCAAGATACATTTCAAGTGTATGGTTTCTTATTTTAGATAAGATCCACTGATTACTCAGCTTCGTCTATTGCAAATGAACTGCCAAATTAAAAAAAAAAAATCATTGACATCAGTGATCTTAATTTTCTCAGCAAAACCTAACTTTTGCAGTTTTTTGAAAAGGATTGAGTTGATAAAAGTGATTTTGGTGGTACTAGCCAACAATGCTCTAAGTTATCCTAGTCTAGTCCTTTCTTTTATTTTAATGTATGGTTTTGTTCCATATCACGATCCAAAAGACCTATTTGCCAGGTCTGTACAAAAGCTTACGCATAATTCATTTCAAAGACAGAAAAAGTCCATAGTAGAAGTTTATTTTAAAACTTTTCCTTTGTAAATTTTAAAATTTTGATTTAATTATTAATTTTGTGTTGAGACTGAGTGTGTCCTCTTTTATCCAGAACATAAAAATAATTTTTCATTTTAAACTCATAATTTCCTTTATTCTGCATGTATTCCTAACCTGTATGTTTAGAGGAGGAAGCGGCATTTAGAGGGGCAGAGGTAAAGTCCCATGACTCCCTGTTATTGTGTGGAGAAACGCTGAACACATAAAACGCTGAAACGCTTTTATTGCCTTGGGGGAAGCAATAAAAATTCAGGCTAACTTTGTTTATACAATCCACTATATTTAGAAAGTAATTCTCTGATGCGGTGCCAGAACATACTTGGTTAAAAGTCTTTAATGCACAGCCAGGGTTAGCTGTCTAATGAGGTATCGGACAATTACATTAATCAAATATGTCTTCTCTTACTCTCTCAGGGTAAATAGCTACACATTGGTTATGCCTGATTTTTGTTGGGTTTGCCAAACTTAACCGCCAGTTAGAGTTCGGGAAGCTCCTGGACACACCTGGCCGATATTTGCCTTGCTACAGCTGCTGCTGCACTTCCCTGGGTGGGGCAAAGCATTTACACCCGGTACTAGGCGGCTTCCCCTGCTGCTGCTGCATTCCTAGGGTGTGACGCTTACAGTTATCCTTATTCTTCAGACGTGTATGGAATTACCTTGAAACAGTCCCGACATCAGTTTTTTCATGTATATATCCCGATTCTGACACTGTTAATAGGGGTCCAGAAACAATCCAAGACACACCCCAAAACTATTGGTTTGTGTTAGGTTTGCACGGCAAGGTTTTGGTAGCGGGGGGGCTACAGGGGTGAGTTCTGTGAGAAGGTGCCAGAAGCTTCCCCTGTGTCTGACAGAGCCAGTGCCAGCCGGCTCCAAGACAGAGCCGCTGCTGGCCAAGGCCCAGCCCATCAGCGACGGTGGCAGCACCTCTGGGGTAGCGGAGTTAAGAAGTGGAAAAAGACCCTGTGCAATGGCAACTGCAGCAGGAGAGAGGAGTGAGAATATGTGAGAGAAAGAACTCTGCAGACAGCAAGGTCAGTGAAGAAGGTTGGGGGGCAGGTGGGCATCAGAGCAGAGACTCCCCTGCAGCCCCTGGTGAAGACCATGGTGAGGCAGGCTGTCTCCCTGCAGCCCATGGAGCTCCAAGGTGGAGCAGATCTCCACCTGCAGCCTATGAAGAACACCACGCTGGAGCAGGTGGGTACCTGAAGGGGTTTGTGACCCCGTGGAAAGCCCACACTGGAGCAGGTTTGCTGACAGGACTTGTGACCCTATGGGGGACCCAGGCTGGAGCCGTCTGTTCCTGAAGGATGGCACCCATGGAGGTACCCAGGCTGGAGCAGTTCATGAAGAACTGCAGCCCATGGGAAGGACTCATGTTGGAGAAGTTCATGGAGGACTGTCTCCCGTGGGAGGGGCCCCATGCTGGAGCAGGGGAAGAGTGTGAGGAGTCCTCCTCTGAGGAGGAAGGGGCGGCAGAGACAACATGTGATGAACTGACCGCAACCCCCATTCCCCGTCCCCCTGCACCACTGGGGATGGGAGGAGGTAGAGAAAATTGGGAATACAGTTGAGCGTGGGAAGAAGGGAGGGGTGGGGGGAAGGTGTTTTAAGATTTGGTTTTATTTCTCATTACCCTACTCTGATTTGATTGGCAATAAATTAAATTAATTTCCCCAAGTCAAGTCTGTTTTTCCTGCGACAGTAACTGCTGAGTGATCTCTCCTTGTCCTTATCTTGACCCATGAGCTTTTCATTATATTTTCTCTCCCCTGCCCAGCTGAGGAGGGGAGTGATAGAGTGGCTTTGGTGGGCACTTGGTGTCCAGCCAGGGTCAACCCACCACATGGTTATACAAAGTTTAATGTTAATGCTGTATATTCTGATTTTATTTTCACTGGTGCATTGTTTATTAGCTACTTGTTCATATACTGATGTCTTCCTTTTAGAGATCATTTTTGCTAGATATCATTTTTGCTTGTTTGTACTGAATCCAATAGTCCCACAGCATGCTTGTCTGCTGTGAGATGAACTGAGAAACATGCATCTGTGTGAAGCGTGTAGGAGTGCCTTAATATCACTGGCACTGCTTTTCAGTGTGTACTGGTTTATCTTATTCATTTCCTTGCAGTACTCCATTTCTCATGGGTAGTACACAGAGTCCCACCTTCAGAAAATACTCAAGGTAGCCTGTCAGCAGAAAGCTTCTTATTTAAATGTAGCCATAATTATTATTTTTCTCATGGTGTAGACAATGCAATGAGTGTACATAGAACTGCACAAACTGCTGCAATACAGATTCTCCTGTGCCCTGCCTGAAGAAACTATGTGTTTGAGAAACAGAAGCAAGAGCTTTTTGGTCCTTTGACCTCCATGGGAACATGTATAATTAAACTCAAGCCACTAGAAAGGAACTGTGCTGCAGAAAGCCCCATCAGATGATAACATCACCTTTATTTCAGCAGCAACATTAGCAACAACAGGAGCCAGCTGTCTAAAGCCTCCCTCTGTTCAGCTTATCCTGGATGTTATCTGAAGTGGGATTTGGAGAATACTACATTCACAGAGAAGCAAGTTTAGATGGATTTTGTTGATAGAGATTTGAACCAGACCTGATGAGGTGTGTTTTTCTGAAGACAGAAAAGCTTCCAGCTGACAGCTAATGCAGGTATCCATAGCAGAGTGTTAATGTCTCTATGGTGTTAAGAGAGATAACACCTTGTGTATGTTTTAGACACATTTATGTCTGAAAAGCATTATCTAGAAGTTGTAGAATATGATGCCAAGAAATAAGTCAATAGGCTACAAGGAAAAAAGGGGGGAGCGAGAAGGAAGTATTTTTTTCCTGTTTAGACAGTAGGTCCCTCAGAGAGCTCAGGAAGGATACTTACAGCATCAACTTTGGACATCTGGTTTAAGTTGCTATATTAAGAGAGTCAACATATAGTTTTCCTCCAATGGGACAAGGAGCCAGAATAATGTCTTTTTCTTTCCTTTCCCTGTTCAGGTCCCTAATCTGGTCATTTAATCTGGTGTCTCCATCAGCACTGTAGTTTAGTTCAGCAGAGTGTTTTTGGAATAAATTTCCTCGTCACTCCATACTTTTGCAGAAAGGAGAGGACTTGGGGTTTCAGTTCAGACTATGTCAAAAAGATGAGGTCCAGGAGTGCTCCAGCTGCCAGGAGGTATTCAGTCTACAGAAGCACACTAGAAATCATCTGAAGTAAAGCCTCCAAGGTATGGAGCAAGTGTTACGGTCACTTTTGCCCTCCAGATCAATTCTTGCTATGCTGCTCCACTTGCTGTTGCAGATACAGCCTAAGATAGCTGCCTAATTTTAGTCACTGTAAATACCTCCGCCAGCATTTGCTCATGGTGGCACAGAAACTCACACTATTGCCAAAATTGAACCTTTGTGGCTGAGACTCAGTATAAAGAGGTCCAAAATCATCTTGAAATCAGATCTCAGTGAGAACTACTTCATGATTACTGGCTTCCTGAGAGTTTGTGGCAAAAGATATTAAAAGATATTAATTTATTCTCAAACAATTTCTCCAAAGCACTGTTACACGCTTTACCATTGTCAGGTTCCCTTGAGTCTTGGTATTGTCCACAAACTTTCCTACAAATCCTTCTTGCAGTACTTCGCACAACGTTACCTATAGCCAGAACGCTCTTCTAAATGTGGAGTTGCAAGCAAGCCTGTTGCATTGGTTTGCTTAGGTGGTCTGAGACTCACATCAGGTGCTGGCATTATCATTTATGCTTGTTGCAGCTGGTTGTAAATTCAACAGTTGAGTATTTTTCCCATTGCAGAAAATGTTGATTCATAAAAAGATTGTGCCAAAGCTCACTGCAAGTCAAGAAAAAAGTGTAATTCATTTAAAAAAAATTAAAAATTAAGAAAAATCTGGTTCCTGTTGAACTCTGACATAGATAACTTTTCCTTACTGCAGGATTATTACTGTGTAGTAGATTAAGCACTGAATGAAGAAATGAATAGATTTATAATATCAGTTTTATCTGATAACTTGCTCAGACATCTTGGATATATATCTTTTTTATAAGCCCCCTTTCAGTACTTAAAGGGGGCTTATGAGAAAGATGGGGCCAGACCTTTTAGCAGGGCCTGTAGCGATAGGACAAGGGGTAATGGTCTTAAACTAAAACAAAGGTAGATTTTGACTAGGTGTAAGGAAGAAATTTTTCACAGTGAGGGTGGTGAAACACTGGCATAGGTTGCCCAGAGAGGTGGTAGATGCCCCATCCCTGGCAACATTCAAGGTCAGGTTGGATGGGGCTGTGAGCAGCCTGATCTATCTGAAGATGTCCCTGCTCATTGCAGGGGGTTTGGACTAGATGACCTTTAACAGCCCCTTCCAACCCAAACTATTTTATGGTTCTATGGTTCTATGATTATTCTGCCTATGTCTCATTTTCACATACTGATGTAAAATGTTTTTTTCCATCCCAATATGACAGAAGATATATCTCTCTACAAAGTAAGTGCAAAGGTGGCCATTTTTATTTCACTCGCACAGCTAAGCTCAGTATTACAGTGCATATTGAAAAGGTTGAGGCACCTGTGTGAAAAAGCATACAAACAAAATCTGCTCAGGAAAGGAGTGCTGGTAGATCTTCAAAACCTCACTCCATAAAATAACCATTTCCCCCTCCCTAAGTAGGAACGTGATTCCTCTGTTAAAGCTTTGAGGATGAAAACTAAGAAATACTGACGTGGAGCTGCTGAAGCCAGTAGCCTGGCAGATGGGGGGCTGCTGCAGCCCCACGTCCCCCGGCCCAACCAGCATCAAGCCTGAGCGTGTATTCCCAGCAGGCACACACATGCACACACACACGATTTATATACATACATATATATGTATATAAAGGTATATACAGCTGGCCACATAGAGTGCACATGGGTCTCCCTCCCTGGTCACGGTGGACGGGGATCAGCCTTGCACCGCACAACCTGACAGATGCAACGTGAGGCGCTGAGAGAACTGGCTTCCTGTGTCATTAAAACCTGTGAGCTGAAGTTATATTTGCAATGTGCAACTAAGCAGGTGAGAAACCTGAAAATGTCAACAGGAACTGAGAAGTGTGCTTGCCCCCGGGTGAGAACTGAGACCTGGCTGACAGAGAAATATCACCTGGGAAGCCCCACGTAGCCCTGAATATACAGAAGTTATTTTTTTTCTGTTCACTGCTAAAACCCAACTAACAATATTTATCTTTTTTTTTTTTTTTCTGTAGGTTTATATTTACCACTCTAATATGGCTACAAATATCTGTATCTTTTCTATGGCTTTGAACTGAGCTCTAAATTTAAGCTTTTACTCGAGATAAACTCTCACTGTGCAGTATATTCCTTACTCGGGGCTTGGAGAAGTGGAAGAGGCAATCCTATTCACTGCTAAGGCTCGTCCCGGGTGCCGGCAGTCGCCCACTTGCCCTGCCAGCACTGCAGAGTATCTCATTACCGTGTTGCCCACAGGCCAACAGAGCTGGCAGTGTTGCAGCTCTGAGGGAGACTGAAAAACCCCAGACGTGCCCCTTATTGCAGTTAGACTCCTTCTCACAAAAACCTGGGCTGAACTTCCCTCCTCTGCATTAGAGCAGATGAGCCTTTCCTTTTTCTACTGTTTCAAAGCACAGAAGGACCAGCAAGTCGCTCACTGAAGACTTCATGTTCCAGCAGGGTACTCCAGAAGACACAGTGCTACTGAATGCTGGTTGTGTCCACCATCAGGAATTTTTCTGTTTAACTTCATGTCTTCTAAACAAACAATTTCCCTGTGTTTCAAGGCTTTTTTTGTTCCCCCCCCCTTTTTAGTTTACAGTTGTACTTACCCTAAAATGACTGTCCTGAAATATGTGTGTGTGTGTATATATATATATATTTATTTAAGTATTACATCATGGAGACTTTGCATCTTTCCAGAGGCAGTTATGTTTATAGATGCATGATGGCCAGAAATTTAATTTCAAAGACTAGCTGTCTCTGAACACTCACATGGATTTTTGTTCAGGTTAATATTAAAATGTCATACTGACATGACAAGATCTGACAACATTGACATGAATGAAAATGTCAGCATAGGCAATGGTGGGAGTTTGTAAAAGTAAGTAGTTGTTTTGACGGGCAATTGAGGAACTTGCGGAGCTCTTGATTTAATAAGCTTTTATTTTCCACAATTAAAGTAAGTTATTTTATTAAAATGCACTAATCATTAGACTTCTTTTTACCTAGTAGTTTAAATATTGCCAACATTTCAAATCGAGGTTCCTAAAAGCAGTCAAAAAAATAAACAATAAGAAATTTTGGCCATAATTCATAAACATTGACTTCTGGAGAAAATAATGTGCATTCTACATTTTTTAAAGATTATTTTAAATTTGAGAAACTCTTCCTAAGACTGTGTTTTTCTGATAACACTCTTGAAAAGTAAATGCAAAAAAGATTAAATCTTAATTGAAACAAATTAATGTAAAACTTGGTCCCTTAGGTCCAACAAACTTTAGAGATCTGTACTAAGTTTTTTTAACAAGAACGATAATTAATTGCTAAGTGCTGTGGTTGTTTTGAATTTTGACCATCAGTCTGCTGTAACTATTTGCTCATGTTGAGTGGCCCTTGAAACAGCCTTCACACTGAATTGCCAAATGTTACCTGGATTTTGTGACACTCCTGGGGATGAAAAGCCTTCTCACCCTGAGCTAGGAGATTGGATGTCATTACATTGAATGTGTACGAACACAAGTTTTAGAACAGCAGTGTTAATTTGAAAGCAGCCACCTTCTGGGGTGAAAAAACCCACCTCCTTCAGATCTAGGGCACACACTGTGCAGGAGACTGACCTGGGTAATGGCAGTGAACTCCTTGCTTTTAAAGTATCTTGATCCAATTGATCACTCATTCCCTAACCCTTTGCTTCTCATGCATGCTGTTTTGTCTGTCTTTCTCTCTTTTACAATTCTTCCTACATTAATTTTCCCTTATCTGTATGGCCTGTCTTGTTTCTGTAACTCTGTAGTTTGATTGCCATTTACTCAATGACCCCAATAAATGATATGTTTGTGCCTGGGTTTTGTGGTTTGTTTTCTTTTTTTTTTTTTTTTTTTTTTTTTAAATCCAACACTTTGCTGTTCACAGGCTTCTCAAAGAGAGGTCAGAACAGCAGATCTGCTCATCCATGAACCAATCTGGTCAAGCAACATTTAGTTAGTTTAGATATCTACAAACTCAAAGATAGCTCTTATTGGAACACGACAAATAAATAAATTACCGGTAAATCAGTCTCCATCATCAAATCACATACAAATCTTTGAAGCATTGAAAAGCCCCAAAGGAATCTGTTCAAGTGAAGCCAGTTTCAGTAATGTTTACGGTCTTTTTAATCACATCATAATTGTTTGGTACTGTTGATAAAGCCTATTCATTGGGCGGATATAAAGTCTGTAGATATAAACCTTGTGAGGTTGAGCTTTGGTATTCGTGTATCCACAACACAGAAGAATGGCCAAAGAAACCCTTTTCATCAAGTATAACTTGAAGTTATTTTTTTTCTGCAGCAGGAAATAGAGGGGAAAAAAGAAAGCGAACATTAGAGGGAGCTGTTGCACAATGGAAAAACCCAGATCGTACTCTTTCAGAAACCTTTCCTTTCTTGTAGGCAAAATAATAATAATAAATATAATCCAGAAGAAAAAGAGAGCGGAGTGAGCATGCAGGAAAGAAGCCATGACAGTTATAAAAGGAAATACGATTATGCTCAGTGATTTGATGAACACGTCCTATAACGCTGATCTTTGGGCTGGCACGGTAGGGCCGCTGTGCTACAGACAGTCTGCTTAACAATGTCAGTGTAACAGTCACCCTGCAGCCACCCGAGTCCTCGACCTAATTAATTTTGCATGGCTTGGCAGACTATCCTTCAAGTTCATTCGTTACTTCCAAGAATAAAGCTTGTGCTGTTCTTCGTGCTGGGGAGAAAGCGTGAGAAGGAAAGGCTGAGGAAGACGGTGTCGTTTGAGGAGCTCCCCCCGAGCAACCCACGTTCCAGAGCAGAATGGTCTCACCTGGCAGACTTTTATTGACCTTATATTTTCTCTGGCTTGTTCTTTCTGTGTGCCATACTACCCTGGGCAGTTGGTCTGATTTCAAAGGATGCATCCACTGGTGAGGAAGGAGTGGCTCCCACTTCTTGGAGGAACTGGGCTTTATTATAATTTACTAAAAAAACATGAAACTGCTTGCTACTTTCCCTTTCATGCATGCCAAATGCAAAGCTTGGGACTTCATCCTCTGCCGGAATATCCTTTTTTTTGGTCTCTTCATCCACATGAAAAATTCATACCATAAAAATGGGACAATTTTGGGCTGGACTTGAAAATTTATGACTGTTTTCCAGATCCTGTAGATTATTAATGCAAACTAGACTGATTGAAAAATTAAGAACCAAGATCCTTAGCACACTCCACAGTTAGGGTTCAGAGGAGTAAAATGAGACATATCTTAACACAGGATTCTATGAAGTTGAGTCTCAGCACAGAACAGTAAAGGAAGTCACTTTTACATTTGATGTCCTTGTGGTTTTGAATTTTCTCTCACAGTAATTTATGAAGCACAGTAGGGATCCGCACTCATCTTTTCCTGGTTCAGGATGTTATTTCCTGGAAAACCAGGAGAACAAATTTGCTAGATTGAGATGAATTCAATCTCACCTTTTTCATGAATGATGTCCAGTATCCAATATTTTTCTAAATTTTCCCTGAGTTGTTCAGAATATCGGGCAGTTGTGAACTTCTGAGATTTTTTAAATTTTTGTGTATTGTCAATATTTTCATATGCACAAAAAGAGCTCCATATTTTGGAATTTACTTAGATTTTGAAATGTACTTTTTTATCAACCCCCTTCTTTTGGTATAAATTTGCTTTTCAGTTATTTTGGAGACACTCCTTCAGTCCACACACATTTTAAAACAGTAGAACCTATAGAATTCAGATTCCTTATTAATAGCATTACAATGCTGACAAACTTAAAGATATGTTGAACTCTTAGAAACAATAATAGATAAGGAACTACAGAAAATTCTGTTCACTGAGAACTGAAACTTGAAGGCCTACACACATACCTTTTAATGACAGAAAATAAGATGGAGAACAATGTTTTCTTCCCTACATCACAGTTACTAATTATTCCATTCTGTCCATTCTGGGTATGCTGCTTTACTATGTAGGCTTTCAACATGAATTTCAGCTAAGGATTAGTCTCAATGATTTTCTTGGGGATTTTTTAGGAAAATAAAAGCAGAAGTAAAAACACTAAAATAAAGCCATTTGGAGGAAGAACATAAAGTTTCCCTCAATCTGTAAATCCCTCTATTCTGAACTCTCTCACAGTTTTAATCTTCCTGCGCATGGTATAAGCAGATTACTTAATTTTACATTCTCTCTGTAAAAGTGTATCATCAGATGCATTTACCATACTGCTGAATACATGAAAGAAATTTATTGAAAGAAAATTAAAAATTATCTCAAAACTAGAGTGTTTAAGTACGCCTTTTCGGTATTCAAAGGAGTAGCCCATATCAGTACTTCTGATAAAGATATGACATTGTCCAAAATTTTTGATTTCTTTGTTATTTTATACCTTGCTGGAATCTCAATTGCTATTCAGTGCAGTGGATTTAAGTTTTTTGTATCTATATATAGTCAAATTTGATTAGAACTTGGATCTTTATGTTATTCTATCTTTCTGGAAACATAATAACATTCTGTACTATTCACTTGCAGAGTCTGAATTCTTCTACAACTCAGGAAACAAAAGTAATAGTGCAAATCTATAATGATAGACAAGCTTATTTTTGTATATTCAATGGCATTAAAATGTTGAGGGCTTTGTATCCAAATGATGAACCCTCTAGTAAGATACCTAAGCTTATGGGGAATTTGATTTTAAAATATTGATAACTGGAATCTCTGCATGTTACTTTGAAGTAAGGACCTCTGCTGTTTCTTACCACCTTTGTGTTCTAGTGTTTAATACAACACCTGAGATACACGTGAGAATATCATTATGTGTGTGGAAGATATGTCTTGTATTTAATTGCCTTTATTTCTTGCACCTTTGATGGGGATTCAACTGCCAGGCGTGGATTGTTCAAACATCGATTAGGAAACATGCAGTCTTGCTGTCTTAATTAGCCTTACCCTGCCAATTCTGTCAGATGTATTAGACTAGGTTACAGGAGACGGAATGGAAACCCCTCAGCCTCACTGACGGTGGTCTGGGGAAGCAGCTCTGTCCCCACCCCTAGGCAAAGGGTCTCTGAAATTGGGCTCACTGAGCTCAGCACTTCTGGTAACAAGTTGTGCTAATGTCTGGAGCTGCAGTCAACAGTGATTCTCTGAAGTAGGAAACCTACCTTGATCTTTTGTGTTTTATCCCCTTTGGATTACCTTTTGAGAACTGATAATGGACAAAGCACAAAACCCTTACAACAAAGTGTGAGCTTTAGATATATCTTTGGAAGAATGGGGTGAATTGGTTTGGGAATAGGACAACTTGGAGAGACTGAAGCGATATTTTCCTCTTGTCTTCCTTCATACCATTCTATCAGATGAAAAAGATAGATTGAGTGAAATAGGTTTCTGTTGAATTTCAGAATGTAAGGAAGATTACATGATGTGTATAGAGTCTTTCCCTTCCCAATTTTCTTGTAGGGTTGTGGACGTGCCCACTTTTAGACAGTTCTGTCTGGGACATGCAAATTATTATTACTTAACGGCTCTGAGCATATGTCAGAAAACTACTGAAATCCACCTACAATGGGTTAATTAATTCATCACACACAATTAATTAATTAAAGATAAATTATTAATTAATTAATCTATGGATCCATTTACACAAGGATAAATGCAGGTCAAACTAATCACCATGTTGCTGAAGTGCATTTAGGAAAATTTTGTTGGGCAGGTATAATGAGATAAGACATGTTATTTGCAGGACTTCACAAACAACTTGACTAAATAGGTGGAGATAACTTCACTTTGGCTTTAGTAGGACTAGAGTTATTAGATATATATTGCTGAATACAAACTATCTGAAATACCTTTTAATTATGAAATAATGATCAGAAATATGGATAACTCTAAATCCCAAAGCTGTCAGTTTGGCTTGCTGCTGAGACTTGCCTTTCTTTCTCTAGCAGGAGAGGTAGGTAGTGTCTGAAGCTTACTTTGACCTCTTTATCCTATCTACAGGGGTTCTTCTTCTACAGTAATATACCAACATCCTTCCTGAAATAGGTCATCTCATCTTTTCCTAAGGAATTGTACCTGATTTTTCTGAAATAATGCTATATAACCCCATTATGTATCTCTGTTCAGCTCTCCTGTTTGTAATTCCTGCTCTTGTATATTCTCCTTCTTTCATCCTTTATCACAGTATGTTTTACGTGACTCCTTCATACTGCTTCTATGGACTGGAAAGTCCTTTTAAGATCCACATGTGAGGCTGTAGGAAGAAAAAGGTAGGAAGCATATCTGCAGTCCTTATCAAAAAGGTTTTCTTTTTGTAACCCAGTTGGGAGTAAGTATGACATGAGGCTTCTTCTTGACTGGAGTCAGGATAATCATTCTTGGACTTGTATGGGTCCTGAACTGCCCTGCACAATGAGGTAAGGAGGTGATACCGAACTCAGGGCATGTGCAGTTCTTTCTGTCACCCCCCTGAGGGAAAAGAGTTAAGTTCCTATGAAGAGTATACCAAGTGAATTAAGATATTTTGGGGGGGAGGGTGGGGGGGAAGGCTTCAGGGAAAGACCATGAGCTGAAAGCAGAAAGTAGGAAAGAGATGGCAGCAGACCTCTAACTATGTTACTGGCAAGACATTAACTGTGCCAAGAGTAACAAAGTTAGTGACACGCTGACTATGCTGTCACTGAATAACCCTGTCCAGGTATTCAGGCTGCTCTTACTGAAACAGAAGTTACCTAGCAGTAAGATGCCGTATCTTGTGCTATGCATGCCAATTTGTTTTATGTAAGAGCATGGCCACATATTGTTCCCTTGATGGTCTCCTTTGTTTATCATTTGGAAGAATTTTGGTCTTTATTTTCATTACTGTGACTTTTTGATTCTTCATAACTCATTTGCTCTAGGTAGATCTGGAAGATCATGATCTTCAGTGGGTGAAGACCTAAATATACTAGAATATTCTGAAATTATGTGATAGACTGATGGATTCTTTGAAGTAAAATTATGTCAGAATGTGTTTGAAACACTGAGAAAAAATGGCAATTTTAAACACTTCAGGCAGTAAGAATTACCCTAATGCTCTATGGTCTACATTTGCAGTAGTTTTTACTCAGTGATCACTATCACTACTACTGTAATCAAGAATAAAATCAGTATTAATCAATCATCAAAATCACTTAAATATTGATTACTCTTGCTGCTGACTACCATGGATTTTTAGATGGTAATTATTTACCATTTGTTTGAAATAAATAGTAGAAATCAGTATCACATAATAAAGTAATAGAACAACAGAAAGAAATGAAGATATACTACTAGAAAGTATAGAAGCAAATGAAATCTGGCACACTGATCAGGAGGTGGAAAGATCTACAATAGTATTATGCATGGCTGCAAGTATGTGAACTAATGCTACATCTTGAAAAAGATTTGGCAGTAAGTCTCATGATCCCAAACTTTTGTTCCTGTGATTCACCAGAAAAGAGATATCTGAGGCAGTGAAGCCAGCCCCCTTCCAGTTATGCATGTACCCCCGCAAGATGAGCTACCCACATGAAATTCTGTGTTGCAGTCAGTACCCAGTTTATCTTTCATGCACCTTGGATTGCTTTGTTACACGTCAGTAAGGAGGAACTATGTATTATTTGGCCTCAAAGGATAGTCAGAACTAACAAAGGAACATTTAGAGGTTCATTTGCTTAAATCAAGACATCTAAATTTTAAACACCGAATGTGAATTGATCACCTTGGTTTACTCTGCAGTCACAAAGAGACTTCCTTGCAGAGAAAAAGATGGCATTCCTCTGATGGTGGGTGTTCACATCTGGTGCAGCCAGTCTAAGCACCCTTTGCAAATGCTGCTAAAGTTTGATCAAAAAGTTTAATCTGATCTGCTATAAACATTTGTGTTAGGATAACAGATCACACTTCAGAAATTCTTACTGCTGCTCTTTGATTGACTACAAGGCAACAATAACTGATTAGTTTTCAAGGAGACATATTGTGCCCTAGATACCACCTGCACTGAATGCAGCTAAAGGCTGATTTTTGGAAGACTTTATTCTCTAAGCACACTGTAATGCTGGAAAAATTCACCAAATACTTGCCTGTGGATATCATGGGGATTGGAAAAACCAAAAGCAAGATGGAGAAGAGTGATTGATCCAGGGTTAATGACCTGCCATGCATTCAGCCCATGAAATGTACTTGTGAAGCATGTTAGACTTTGAGGGAAAAGTAATAAAGGGAAATCACAGACCAGCTGAGGTCAAACTAAAGGAAAAGAGCAGACCTTTGGTCTGCAGTGAGGTCTTGCCTGAAAACAGGAACATATTAGATTTTTTTCTGTTAACTGGTTCATCCTCTTAGGTGAGGGTCTGATTCTGAAGTGGCAATTTGAGATTCCTGGTCCTGACTACAGATACTGCACTCCTATCTCTACAGAGAGATCACGCTATCCTAGCTGTCAGTTTAGTTGTCAGTTTAGTTCTGTCTGGTGGGCTTCTAAACCTCCCAAAGCTTCCTTGGCTATGTGAAGGTAACTGACTCTGTGGCACTGTAGAAGGGAGACATGACTCTCATTGGTAGGCTGCCCTGGGGAGAGAAGAAATGACTCTATTACTCAACCTCACAAAATTTTGTTCATGCTAATGTATTTCTCTTCAAGGTAAGGAAAGGTTGTTCCATTCATTCAGAAGCTCATTGCTTTGGCTTTTTAGGATGTGCTACATATGACAGCTTTATTGATACATTTTAAGTACCAATGCCAGTGTATTGGGTTTGCATGGCAAGGTTTTGGTAGCGGGGGGGCTACAGAGGTGACTTCTGTGAGAAGGTGCTGGAAGCTTCCCGGTGTCTGATAGAGCCAATGCCAGCCAGCTCCAAGACAGATCTGCTGCTGGCCAAGACCGAGCCCATCAGCAATGGTGGTAGCACCTCTGGGATCACATAGTTAAGAAGGGGGGAAAAACCCTGTGCAACGGCAACTGCAGCAGGAGAGAGGAGTGAGAATATGTGGGAGAAACAACTCTGCATACAGCAAGGTCAGTGAAGAACTGCAGCCCATGGGAAGGACTCATGTTGGAGAAGTTCATGGAGGACTGTCTCCCATGGGAGGGACCCCACACTGGAGCAGGGGAAGAGTGTGAGGAGTCCTCCCCTGAGGAGGAAGGAGCAGCAGAGACAAGGTGTGATGAACTGACCACAACCCCCATTCCCCGTCCCCCTGCACTGCTGGCGGGGAGGAAGTAGAGAATTTATGTGTAAAGTGAGCCTAGGATAAAGGGAGGGGTGTGGGGAAGGTGTTTTTAAGATTTGTTTTTATTTCTCATTACCCTATTCTGGTTTGATTTGTAATAAATTAAACTTCCCCAAGTCAAGTCTGTTTTGCCTGTGACAGTAATTGCTGGGTGATCTCTCCCTGTCCTTATCTCGACCCACGAGCCTTTCATTGTATTTTCTCTCCCCTGCCCAGCTGAGGAGTGGGTGACAGAGCGGCTTTGGTGGGCACTTTGCGTCCAGCCAGCATCAACCCACCACAGCCAGTTTCAACTTTCCAGAGCTCCAGGGTGTCACACTGAAATGTAATTTCAAGCAGCACCTTCTGTGGCCAAACGCCATCGCAGGCCAAGTGCTTCAGTGTTGTTAATTTTTGTTCTTAAAAAAAAAAAGAAAAAACCCATAAGAGCACTTTTAATACCTTTATTTTCTTTGATAATGCCTCTCATAACACAACATATTCTTCTGTCATAGCTCTTTTTAAATATTTTGGTTCAATTCCACAGAAAATTTAAAGCTTATTTTTGTATAATTTTCCTTTCTCAGTCATTATCCATTGTAAATAATTCTTGTTTCCTTAAATTGAACCTGTACTGCATAACCTTTTCCCTGAAATGTTCTCTAGTTATCCAAAGCTAGAGAACAATGATATTGTTTCCAAGCCTAATATTTACCACTAAATTAGATTATTGCAAAACACTATCATTAAATGCATACAAAAAGGAAGAACACCATAACAACTAATTTAGTATAAAGTAACTTGCAAAAAGGAAATAAACAGGAATAAATAAGTGGTACGGAAAGAAAGATTTGCCAGTCCAAAGACTGTTTATCATTCAAAATAATCGCTACCAAATTATTTGCATCTAAAATGTTACTCCAGAGTAGAACACTGTAGTCTAGTAATGACAGTGGTGATGTAGCATACTGTGAAAATGCCACATCTTTACTACTATTTAAATCCCTGCTTATACACAAAATTATTCATTATTTTAAGTGCCAAGAAGCATTGGAAAAACATATTAAAGTGGCTATTTACTAAGGCCTTATGTCTTCTCTAAAGTCCAAAATACCTTCCTCCTGGAATCAATTGGAGGTGCAAAAACCTAGGTAAGGATCTAGACATTAAGAGATCATGCTAATTGATATGCTCAGTAACAGTGATCCAGTCCTGACTAGACTTCACCCAGGAGGCCCTGGTAAAAGCCAGAGTAAGACGAAAGGTCAGCACCAGAGCAAGACAAAATGATGTTGAACTCAGGTGTCAGGAAAATGAATTGCCTGAGTATCGGTCTGTTGTTTTGACTGTGTAGAACTTGCCTTTCTGATGCACAGTTTAATATCATAGATTGCCCTGTAAAATACTGGGTCTATGAACCCATTTAAATTTCAACAAGAAGATTCAAGCAAAGCCCCCCCATCTGCCACCACTTTTGAAAAAAATATCACGGTTGTGGTGTAACATCTTGTGCAGTTTATGTGGGCTAAAGAAACACACTTCAGACGTGAAACAGAGAATTCAATATTAGTCTAACTGAAATAGTTTAGAATATAATAAATGTACAACACACAATTAGTAGTAGTTTAGTGACAATGACACTAAAAATCATACTCTAAATTACTTATTCAATGCAGAAAAGTCTAATAACACAATATATTATCTATCAACATTTTCTCTGATATTCTCACCCTTTCTCTGAGTCTTAAGGTTGATGGCTTTGGTCTGGATGAGGGAGATACAGAAAGGCATCAGTGTCCCAAGACCCTCATTTGGAGATGTATGATTTTAGAAGTGATGGACTTCCTTCTCCTCTTTGCTAAGAGGAGTATGATATTGACAGCTACTTCCTAGGAAGCCACAGTGAGGTGAGTGTTGGTCTCTTCTCCCAAGTAACAAGCGATAGGACGAGAGGAAATGGCCTCAAGTTGTGCCAGGGGAGGTACAGATTGGATATTAGGAAAAAATTGTCAAGCATTGGAACAGGCTGCCCAGGGAAGTGGTTGAGTAACCATCCCTGGAGGTATTTAAAAGATGTGTAGATGTGGTGTTTAGGGACATGGTTTAGTGGTGGACTTGGCAGTGTTAGGTTAATGGTTGGATTTGATGATCTTAAAGGTCTTTTCCAACCAAAATAATTCTATGATTCTATGATTCCTCTTCCCACTGGCATCCACTCATGGATATTCTTAACACATGCTCTAGAACAGTTTATACCTTGCTTTTTTCTTAACTGGTCTCCATTTCCATGTTATATCAAAATTTATGATATATGGTGTCCATTACATATAATGGAGACTTGTTCTTTGTTACCCCTAAAACTCGTTTTACCCAGCTCCCAAGGATACGTTAGTTAAATGATCAGTAATCAGCCACTCTATTTAGTTACATCCCTTGTACCTCTGATGTTTTAATGTGTTCACACTTCCAAGGCCTTTGATAGCATTACACCCTTGTACTCCTTTATGCCACATCCTTTATGTCATGAACAGTTCATTCTATATAGAGTAACTACATGTTATCACATCTATTACTTTCAGAAATTTATCAAAATTACTGTAACAATGGGCATTGCATGTTACAATTGTACAAAGATAAGCAAGACTAAAAATAATTGGGTGACAGTCACCTTGTCATTAAACAATTGATGTTACAAGACAAAACAAACAAGCTCCAGGCAAGCTAAAGACTTAAGCTCAGGCAAGTTTAAGCAAGCCTGATAAGATCCAGACCTGAAACCTCACAGAGTCAGTAAAACGCCTTTAGCCTATTATTAGCAAAGGCAATACCATATTTACTGAGCTACATGAAACAACCATTTTCTGGTTTAGTCTTCCTCAGCTAATAATAATGATCTCAAATCAAACTCTCAGACTCTTAGCACTGCTGCAGAGTTTGTGAGTACCTTTTCTTGCATACTTCATGGGGAAACAAGTCTGAGGAGAATCAAGGTCTTTCTTTCCTGGATTTGTGTTTTTCATATTGCATGCTCATGTCAATTTTTAAGCACACTACTATGCTCAGAAGTATACCTTTAGCGTGCTTCTGAATTATCCATTTTTCCACTATGACATCATTTGAGAATACATAATAGAACAGAAATATGTTGCAGCAGTAGTTATGAAAGTGCAAAAATATCAGCTACTCACCTATGTTCCACTTTTGTGTAAAAAAATACTTCAAGGGAATTCCATCCTTTGTTTCATTTTCCTACAGTGATTGAAAACAAATTTCCTCTATGTTGATATATATAGAATGAAATGTTAGTTGTAGGACTAGCTGTGAGAGGCTATAGATTATCCTCTCTGGACCTGCTTTTATGATTCAATTAAAACTCAAACAAATAACAAATTCCCTGCTTGGATATAAACCCAGTACAAGACTCAGTTGCCCTGACTTAGATGTTACACTCAGGCTAGGGAATTTACTGTAATTAAGTCAAATGTGAAAGTCTAAAATTAAGGCTGGGATTCATTTCACCTGCTTCTCCTAGGAAGTAATGATGGAATGACCGAATCTCTGAAGTGTCTGTCTCCTCTGACTGTAAAAAGGGGCTAAATAATTTCCTTGATGTACAAGCCATATCTGGTCTAATGAACACAGCTATAAAGGAAACTTTAGGTGAAGAAATATCTATAACCTAAGCATTTAAGTGTAAGAAAAGTTAGATGAGATGAATGCTACAGCCTAGGAATAATCATTTAGCACGACGCTTTGACTCAGAATACATTCCTGTAGACAAGTGTCCTGGTTTCAGCCAGGGTAGAGTTAATTTTCTTCATAGAAGCTAGCATGAGGCTATGTTTTGGATTTGGGATGAGAAAATGTTGATAAGGTGCTGATGTTTTGAGTTGTTGCTAAGTAGTCAAGGACAGTCCAGCTTCTCGTGCTGGCCTGCAGCAAGCAGGCTGGGGGTGCACGGGAAGCTGGGAGGGGACACAGCTGGGACAGCTGACCCAGGCTGGCCAAAGAGATATTCCATACCATATAACGTCATGCTCAGTATATAAAGCTGGGACGAAGAAGAAGGAAGGGGTGGAGGGACGTTCGGAGTTATGGCGTCTGTCTTCCCAAGAAACCATTACGCGTGACGGAGCCTGTACAAGCCATATCTGGTCTAATGAACACAGCTATAAAGGAAACTTTAGGTGAAGAAATATCTATAACCTAAGCATTTAAGTGTAAGAAAAGTTAGATGAGATGAATGCTACAGCCTAGGAATAATCATTTAGCACGACGCTTTGACTCAGAATACATTCCTGTAGACAAGTCACATTATTTCCACCCAGGAAGACAGGAAAAGGAATATATCACTAATAACGGGTGATTTAGATGTGGTGGTTGTCACCTGCACTTTTACGAGAACTTTCTGTGTTTAATACTTCTGCATTGAGTACTTCTATGTCCATAAATCCTACCACATGTCTTAATTCCATGTCTCAGGAGCAATCCAGTTGTGCTGCAGAGATTTACAAAGTGATACATGATTATAAGGAAAATCTCACAAATTGAAATCTAACCACGGAAGGCCAGTAATGATCAAAAAGATTTGGCTGAAACAAAGAAAATCCCACCATGATGAACCTAGTCCTGTAAACCATAGACTCACAGAACACTTTGGGTCAGAAAGGACCTTTAAAGGTCATCTAGTCTAAACCCCCTGCAATAAGCAGGAATATCTGTAACTAGATCAGATTGCTCAGAGCCCTGATGAACCTGACCTTGAATGTTTCCAGGGATGGGGCACCTACCACCTCTCTGGGCACCCTGTGGCAGGGTTTCATCCTCCTCATTGTAAAAAACTTCTTCCTCAGATATACTCAAAATCTACACTCTTTTTAGTTTAAAACGATCACCCCTTGTCCTACTGCTACAGGCCCTGCTCAAAAGTCTGTCCCCATATTTCTTATAAACCCCCTTCTTTAGGTACTGCAAGGCTGCAATAAGATCTCCCTGGAGCCTTCTCTCCTCCAGGCTGAACAGCCCCAAATCTCTCAGCCTGTCCTCACAGAAGAGGTGCTCCATCCCCCTGATCATTTTGGTGGCCCTCCTCTGGACCCGCTCCAACAGG
>NW_010548041.1:0-2838 GCF_000687285.1 Phaethon lepturus | reverse complement strand
ATGATTTAGTGGGTGTGGTGGTGTTGGGTTGATATTTGGACTTGATGATCTTGAAGGTCTTTTCCAACCTTAATGATTCTGTGATTCTGTGATTCTGTGAAAGTGGCCACCTGGCTTATCTTGCACCTGTCCTGTTAACTCAATAAAAGCCAGTACCCTGAATTAGATGCCTATACTTTACATATAGTTAACAGGAACAACTGTGCATTAAAATGGTCTTTCATAGTCACCACTCTGGCGACCTAGGTCTATCTAAAACAGACAGCATAAAAATATGCGAGGAATCACAAAGCTCTGAAAGACATAGGAACCTAATTAAAGTGCACTGTATGGTGCACCTGCATCCTTGAGGGACCTTAGGGTCAAGATCCTTCTTGAGGGATCTTAGAAACAAACTACTTTTTTTCCTAGAAGAGCCAAACACAATGCCCTCTTCAGCTTAAAAAGGCTCTTCAGCCCTCACACACTGGGCAGAGCAGTCTCTTGCATTGCAGGGGAAGTCTGTAGGGTGACAGACACCTTAAAACTCTAACAATAAGTCAGTGGAAGTTTTTTGTTTGTTTTTCAGAATCATCATCATTTATATTGATTGATATTGATTATCCCACAAAGAGGTCTTTGTCCTTAAGAAGGTAAAAAAATATGTAAAATATTCCAGAATGGCAAAGTATTTCCCCATCGGAAAGAAATAGATTGCATAAATGATTCCACAATGCAGAGAAATGCCATGTAGTGGCTTACAAAGTTTCCACATCCTTCCACATGCTCTGCTTCTGAAACTACATGACGATGGTCACTTTGTTAAACTATTAATATAATTGGTGATTTTTAAGAACATGTAAGCATTTCTACCAAGTGCATTAAATGAAGATTTCTTTGACAAGTGGGCCTGCTTCCTTTTATTTAGTAAGAGAATACTCCATCTTTTCTTTTTGCAAGAACATTTTTGATAAAAAGAACAATATTTTATAGAAATTCATCATTATTAATTGCTTCTGCATATTTGACTTTGGCCACACTTCTGACTATGTTTTATTAATTTTGATGACACTTCATGTTGTCAATTGGTAGTTTTCCCAGAGGCCACCTGAATTTTCTTCTATTGTGAAAGTAACTCATTCCTGTTCTGTGAATAGCAAAACTTGCATGGTCCATCTAGATGTATCTATCTAGCAGTACCCAGATTTAGGCAAGTCTCAGATATCCAAATTAATCCTATAAAAACTTGAACATGGAAGTCTGAAAATGAGTAGTTTGCACGTTGGCACTCTGACTTGTTTAGGATCAAATCTTGTATAATTATCTGTGTATTTGATGAAGATGTTAACTGCTGTAACTACTCAGAAAAGGCCCTTTCTTAAGCATTATACCCACAAACTCCTGCCAATGTTGCTAGGTCTAGTGTCTGGCTCACACCCTGTGATTGTACTGCAATCTATTACAGCACTGTACATTTGAATAAGTACCCTAAAATAATTAACAGACAGGCCATTCTACTTACTTAAACAACAGTGCACTGGGAAAGTCCAGATGGCCTTCATGTGGATGCTGTAACCAGGCAGAAAGAGAAAATGATTTTTGTCCATCATTCATAGAATCATAGAATCATAGAATAGTTTGGGTTGGAAGGGACCTTTAAAGTTCATTTAGTCCAACACCCCTGCAATGAGCAGGGACATCTTCAACTAGATCAGGTTGCTCAGAGCCCCGTCCAACCCATCCTTGAATGTTTCCAGGGAACAGGCATCAACCGCCTCTCTGGGCAAGCTCTTCCAGTGCTTCACCACACTCATTGTGAAAAATTTCTTCTTTATATCTAGTCTAAATCTACCATCTTTCAGTTTAAAAATATTATCCTTGTTCTAACGCAACAGGTCCTGCTAAAAAGTCTGTCACCCATCTTTCTTGTAAGTGCCCATTAAGTACTGGAAGGCCGCAATAAGGTCTCCCCTGTGCCTTCTCTTCTCCAGGCTCAAAAAACCCAACTCTCAGCCTGTCCTCAAAGGAGAGGCATTCCATCCCTCTGAGCATTTTTGCGGCCCTCCTCTGGACCCACTCCAACAGGTCCATGTCTTTCCTGTGCTGAGGGCTCCAGAGCTAGATGCAGGACTCCAGGTGGGGTCTCACCAGAGCAGAGTGGAGGGGCAGAATCACCTCGCTCAACCTAATGGCCATGCTTCTTTGGATGCAGCCCAGCAGAAGTCTGGCCTTCTGAGTTGCGAGCACACATTGCCGGCTTATGTCCAGCTTTTCATCCACCAGTACCTCCAAGTCCTTCTCGGCAGGGCTCCTCTCAATCCCTTCATCCCCCAGTCTGTGTTGATACCAGGAGTTGCCCCAGGTGCAGGACCCTGCACTTGGCCTTGTTGAGCCTCATGAGGTTCACACAGGCCACTTCCTGAGCTTGTCCAGATCCCTCTGGATGTCATCCTGTCCCTCAGGCATGTCAATCACATCACTCAGCTTGGTGTCATATGCAAACTTGCTGAGGGTGCACTTGATCACACACTGTCATTGATGGATATATTAAACAGTATTGGTCTCAGTATGGGCTCCTGAGGGACACCACCCAACATCAACCTCCATCTGGACAGTGAGCCATTGACCACTACCCTCTGGATGTGACCATCCAACCAATTCCTCATCCACCTAACAGTCTACTCATCAAATCCGTATCTCTCCATTTTAGAAAGAAGGATGTTGTAGGGGACCATGTCAAAGGCCTTACAGAAGTCCAGATAGATAACATCGGTAGCTCTTCCCTTGTCCTCTGATAGTCTCTCCATGATAGAAAGGCACTAGGTTGCTCAGGCAGGACTTGCCCTGGCTGAAGCCATG
>NW_010548040.1:0-2292 GCF_000687285.1 Phaethon lepturus | reverse complement strand
TCCCGCGGGCGGGAACTGTCGCCCCGAGCCCGGCCCTGCGGCCCCCCAACCCCTCCTTTTGCCCGCAGGCATCTCCCACACGAGCTGTGCTGCCGGTTATAAATTGCAGTCAGGCACGATGCCGCCTCTCTGCTGTTGAGGGGCTATGCCATGGTCTTCCGGCATGACCCATAAGGTTGGGCAGTGCTTGGCGTTTGAGACTGGCCACCCCAAACGCAAGCACCTCTCTGGGCTACACCACTCCTGGCCCGTGCCTAAGCCGTCCTGAGCTTTGTGGGCGTTAGGGAGGCCACAAATGGGCCCCATGAACACAAGGGGTTGTGGGGGTGAGGTGTGCTCCTCAGTAGACTCTTCAGTTTCAAGTCACCGGCACTGTTCACTGCCAGAGGGGTATGGGTATATCGGCTGGTGGGACACCGAAGTTGTACAGGGATCCCTCCGTGATCTGTGCAATACGATGAGCTGAAACGGTAACAGACTCCCAGTGCTCGCATGGCGCGTGCAACCGTGGGAGATGCAGAGTCGACAAGTCAGGCCTCAGGAATGCTTTGGAGAAGTAACTCCAGTGCTCTGTGCTCTTCAGTTATTTTAGTGGGTGCAGGACGGATTTAGGCCAAGCGTAAAGGAGACTAAATCTGTTAACGGGTTTTACTTGTCAGGAATTGCCTTCTGCCCAAGGCAGGCCTTCTTGGGTCTTGCTAGGATACAGATATTCTCTATCCCCAGTTGTCTGGTGTAGATAATATGCACTGGATTCTGTTGTGGCTTGTTAAAGAGAAAATATTTGAAAAATAAACAAAAGTTGTAGAGAGGCTAGTAAAAACAAGATGCCTTTTAAGCTTAAGGCAGGACACAAGTGGTACACAACACATGAATTTACAAGGCTGCTGTAGCTCTGTGGCAAAGCAATATTCAGCAAAAACGCAGAAATCACCAGATACAAGTTTTGTTTCGGACAAAAGTCATCATTCCTTCCTTGAAGCTGAGTGGCAAGAGCAGTGTTTCTGGAGAAACCTGTCATACTGGGCAAAGCAGACTTCACCAGCGCAGAAACACATAATCTCCGGTCACATATTGGCCTTTCGTTTCCTCGTGCACAAAGAGCATGACCAGCCAAAGTGAACATTGTGTTGTTCAAACCTTATTAGCAACTTGGGCATGTGTTTGAGGTTATTTCAGTTATCCACTGCCTTACAGGTCATCTCACCTTCCTTATCACCTTTTTATTTTTTTTTTCCCCCCTTTCTTCTTTGCCCCTTGCCTCTGATTCAGGCTGTCAGCACAAAGACACTTTTTACAGTACCTTGCTTGTGAAGAGAATGACCAATTGTCCTGGTTTCAGCTGGGCTAGAGTTAGTTTTCTTCACAGAAGCTAGTGTGAGGCTATGTTTTGGATTTGGGATGAGAAAATGTTGATAACGTGCCGATATTTTGAGTTGTTGCTAAGTGGTCAAGGACAGTCCAGCTTCTTGTGCTGGGCTGCCAGCAAGAAGGCTGGGGGTGTATGGGAAGCTGGGAGGGGACACAGCCAGGACAGCTGACCCAGGCTGGCCAAAGGGATATTCCATACCGTATAATGTCATACTCTCTATATAAAGTTGGGGTGAAGAAGAAGGAAGGTGTAGAGGGATGTTTGGAGTGATGGCGTCTGTCTTCCCAAGAAACCATTATGCATGATGGAGCCCTGTTTCCCTGGAGATGGCTGAACACCTGCCTGCCCATGGGGAGGAGTGAATGAATTCCTTGTTTTGCTTTGCTTATGTGCGTGGCTTTTGCTTTACCTATTAAACTGTTTTTATCTCAAACCATGAATTTTCTCATTTTTTTACATTATTACTCTTCCGATTCTCTCCCCCATCCCACCATGGGGAGGAGCGAGCGGCTGCGTAGTGCTTGGTGTCGGCTGGGTCTAAACCATGACACCAGTGTTCTTGGCCAAGAATTAAGATTTGCTAAAGAGAAGAAGGCTGTTCCTGTACTTTTCCCATAAGCAGGGCTGTAAGTCAGAGGGGCACATGCAAGATCGGTTTTTGCCTGTCCTTCCATATGGGAATCTAATGAGGTTTTCAGCGCCAATAATCATTCGCAGCTACTGAAACTTACCTTCCCTTTCAATCAGAGTATTTCACACCACTCTTAAAAATCTTCTGGTCTATAAAAAAAGTTTCACCACATAAAACTGCAGAAAGAATCAAAGAAATGAAAAGTATATTTACCAGCATACTTAATTTGGAAAAAAATAACTGTTTTACATGCATTTATTCACAGAATCACAGAATCATTAAGTTGGAA
>NW_010548039.1:364-14484 GCF_000687285.1 Phaethon lepturus | reverse complement strand
ACCCCTAGGTTCAACTCTAGCGAGCCTGGTTTTATCCCCCCAACTTGTGGGTTGAGATAATGACAGTTTAACAGGTAAAGCAAAAGCTGTGTGCGCAAGCAAAAAGCAAAATAAGGAATTCACTCACTACTTCCCATCGGCAGGCAGGTGTTTAGCCATTTCCAGGAAAGCAGGGCTCCGTCATGCGTAACGGTTACTTGGGAAGACAAACCTCATCACTCCAAACGTCCCCCCCCTTCCTCCTTCTTTCCCCCTAGTTTTATTGCTGAGCGTGACGTCATATGGTATGGAATATCCCTTTGGTCAGTTGGGGTCAGCTGTCCCGGCTGTGTCCCCTCCCAGCTTCTTGTGCACCCCCAGCCTACTCGCTGGCAGGGCGGTGTGAGAAGCAGGAAAGGCCTTGACGCTGTGTAAGTACTGCTCAGCAATAACTAAAACATCCCTGTGTTATCAACACTGTTTTCAGCACAAATCCAAAACACAGCCCCATACAGGCTACTATGAAGAAATTTAACTCTATCCCAGCCAAAACCCGTACACCCAGGCATCACCTGTGTTGGTCTGTTCTCTGATTTGTACTCACATTCTCCTGACTGGCTCCTCCCCCGCTCCAGGGCAAAGCTGTGTGTGTTTGAGCTACTCCTTTGCACAGAGCACAAACCCTCCCTGCCTCTTGTCCATCCTGTCCTTTCTGAAGAGCTCCATCCATCCATGACCGCGCTTCATTTATGTGACCTATCCCCCACATCTCTGTAATCCCAATGAGAACAGAGCCCTGCAACCTTCCCCAGAATATTGATTTCTCTTGGTTTTGTCGTGTGTGTGTCCCCTCCATGCTGCATGCATTTATGAGCAGGCACTTGAGATGGGCTCCCACTTGTGCTGCTTTCATGAGGAAAGTGAGGGCCTACCTGTCCCCTGGGTACCTTCTCCATGCCCCTGTTCCTTTATTTCTCTTCAGGCTTTGGTCATCATGACCTGTCAGACCTAGTTCAAAGTCCTCCTTCCCAAGTTGGCAAGGATGACCCACTTTGTCAGGTGGTTCTTGGTCCTTCTCAGCAGTCCTCATCAATCAATTAGGATCCCATGGACACTAGCTGTGCAGCCAGGTGTTAACCTATAGGATGCATCTGCTCCTACCGGAGCCTTTTCCCTTCACCTGCAGTAGGTGAACTTGGTCTGGAGAACAAGTCTTCTGAGGAGCGGCTGAGGGAACTGGGGTTGTCTAGTCTGGAGAAGAGGAGGCTGAGGGGAGACCTTATCGCTCTCTACAGCTACCCGAAAGGGGGTTGTGGTGAGGTGGGTGTTGGTCTCTTCTCCCAAGTAACTAGCGATAGGATGAGAGGAAATGGCCTCAAGTTGCACCAGGGGATGTTTAGACTAGATATTAGGAAAAATTTCTTTACGGAGAGAGTGGTCAAGCGTTGGAACAGGCTGCCCAGGGAGGTGGTGGAGTTACCATCACTGGAAGCGTTCAAAAAACGTGTGGACGTGGCACTTCAGGACATGGTTTAGGGGACATGGTGGTGGTGTGTTGATGGTTGGACTTGATGATCTTGAAGGTCTTTTCCAACCTTAATGATTCTGTGATTCTGTGATTCTGTATTGAGAAGAACACCTGGGCTCCCATGTGCTTTACCCTTGTTCCCAGACCTCTGTTGTCACTCGTGATTTGCTCTAGGTCTCTTTTTTGCAGTGTTACCATTATCCACACAAATGAGCAGTAAGGGGTAATAGGTCAAAGGACTGGACGAGCCTTGGCAGCCTCTCTGTAGTATCCTGTATCTGGGCCTCCAGCAAGCAACAAACCTCCTGTGACACAGTCTTTCCTACAAGAAGACAGAACCAGGCTCTTCACAGTGGTGCATGATGGGAGGATGAGAGGCAACGGGCATAAGCTGAAACGAGAGAGGCTCTGACTGGATATATAGAGGAAACTTTTTCACAGTGAAGTCAATCAAGCAGTAGAGCAGGTTGCCCAGAGGGGTCGTGCAATCTCTGTCTGGATGTTTTCAAGACCTGACTGGATAAAGCCCTGAGCAACCTGGTCTGAATTCAGTGTTGACCCTGCTTAGAGCAGGATGTTGGACTAGGGCCCTTCTGAGGTCCCTTCCAACCTGAATTATTCTACGATCCTACGTCTGATCAGCAAATGGGTCCCCTGCAGAAGGGAGACTCCAATTGCAGTCACCCTGATTCAAAAAAGTTAAAGAAATTTAAACTCAATAACATCAAAGTGTTATTAAGCAGACATCTTTATTGCAGCGCTGGACGCATGGGGGATATCTCCTCCTAACATGCATGCGCTGAAACAAAAGTTCATCCTTTATATACCTTAAAGACATGAATATTCACACATTTTCCGAGAAATCACCCCCTCCCTGCTTATCTACTATGTTTACGTAATGCTGGCGTTGCAAAACTACGCTACGCATGCGCGGGGGTCTCGGGTGGTCGTCGGTGGTCGTTTGGGGAGTTAGCCCCCTACTCCTTTTTCCCTTTTATGGTCACGGGTCTCTTGAGGATAATTTCTTCTCCTTGGATGTTTGCCCCTTCTGTTGTCCAGCCAAGCGGTTCCTTCTTATCATCCTTGTTTTTTGAGCACTCCTGCTAGTCTGTCTCTATGCTCAAGGTTAAGATATCTTCTCTGTACTCATTAATCTCTCAGTCCTTGCTCTTAACTCTTCTTTGTTTTAATCTTCATGAGGCCTGCTTTCCTCGTGGTTAACTGTTTACACATAGTTAAAATGTTAGTATTGAGGCAAATATAGCCTAAGGACTGTGAGAGTAGGCCGTTAAACATAATCACACGGTTATTAGGCTAAAGAATTCTATACTAAAGTTAAACTAATGTAATCAATAACCGTCCAGAAAGTACATATATTAAGGAATTTGCAAAACTTACAGTTGATTAGTTACACATGCTGAAACCTTATAATTGTTTCAGATCCTTGTTTCAACCCAATGTTCCCTCTTGGTGCTAATGCACAGTTCTATTGGGTGTACCGTGGCAAGGTTTTGGTAGCTAGGGGTGGGACTGCAGGGGTGGCTTCTGTGAGAAGAGGCCAGGGGCTGCCCTGTGCCAGACACAGACGGTTCCAGCCGGCTCCACAACAGACCCACCACAGGCCAGAGCTGAGCCAATCAGCGAAGCTGGTGGCACCTCTATGAAAGCATATTTAAGAAAGGGCAAAATGCCGCATTGGCAGAGAGAGGACTGAGGAAAAAAAGTGTGAGAAACATCTCTGTGAACACCAAGGGCAGAGAAGGAGGTGGAGGAGGTGTTCCAGGTGACACCCACAACAGCCCCACCACAGGCCAGAGCTGAGCCAATCAGCGAAGCTGGTGGCACCTCTATGAAAGCATATTTAAGAAAGGGCAAAATGCCGCATTGGCAGAGAGAGGACTGAGGAAAAAAAGTGTGAGAAACATCTCTGTGAACACCAAGGGCAGAGAAGGAGGTGGAGGAGGTGTTCCAGGTGACAGAGCAGATATTCCACTGCAGCCCATGGAAGAGACCACAGTGAAGCAGGTATTTCCCTGCAGCCCGTAGAGAGGAGCCACACTGGAGCAGGGGAAAAGTGTGAGGAGGAAGGAGTGGCAGAGACAAAGTGTATTAACTGACTGCAACTCCCAAATCCCCATATCCCTGCACTGCTCAGGCGGGTGGGGAGGTGGGTGTAGAGGAGTCAGGAATGAAGGAGTGAAGTTGAGCCTCGGTGGGGTAGGGGAAAGATGTTGTTTAAATTTTTGTCTTTGTTTCTCACCATCCAACTCTATTTCAATTGGCAAGAAAATTAAATATAATTTTTCCCCAAGTCGAGTCTGTTTTGCCCGTGACAGTAATTGGTAAGTGATTTCCCTGCCTTTATCTTGACCCACAAGCTTTTTCATCTTATTTTCTCCCCCCTGTCCTGTTGAGGAGGGAGAGTAAGAGGGCGGCTGGGTGGGCATCTGGCAGCCAGCCAAGGTCAACCTACCACAACAGTTTGGGCCCAGCTGGCTCTGAAGCCTCCCTCAGAGCTGGTTTCTCCTCTTTGGCTACCAAGGTACTCTACCGGTTCTGTAAATTCAGATCTGCAGGTAGAGAAGGAGCCTTTTTCCTGCTGCCAGAAGTCACAAGCTTCCAGCTCCCCCCCCCCGCTTGGGCATGTCCATCCTGCTCTCGTTCAAACATAACCGCTAGCCATCCCTCTTTCCTTGCATCATGTGGCTCAGGCTCTCGCCTCTATAGAGTCTCTGTGAAGACCCTGTCCATCTCCTGCTCATCCTCCTCGATGCTACACAGCCTACTCTCCTCCTCCCATAGCTCCTTCACCTGCTGACTCAGTGGCTCGACCAGAGCATGTCTCTCACAGGTCATGCCACCATCACCCCCAATCCCAGGGAGAGGCCCCAGGCACTCCCTGCAGCCCCAGACCTGGGCAGCTGCATCCTCCCTCCAGGGCTCTGTGTCTGAGTCAAGCTCTCTGCCATACCAGGGGTACTCGCTCCACCCAGTGCTGGGGACCGAGCCCTGTGGCACATCACTGCCATTGTCAGACAGCTTTAAGCAGTCCCTATACTCTCTGGAGCGGTCTCTGGGCCTCCTTTGTGCCCCCCTGCTGTGCCAGCTGCCAAGTCTCTTAGCTGTGCTCTGCAAACTTGCTTAGTGGTTAAATAGGTGCTCCCCTGTAGCAGATAAGTTTAGTCTGACCAACTTTGTTGTTGTTTTAGCCTATCTATCAGGGAGCTAGTTATCTGGCTCTTTTGGTCTTTGTCCTCCAGGGATACACTTTGAGGTATGCTTTGACAGCAAGTTTACTGCTTGACAAAATACACAACATCAGCAGCTTTGACATGTAGTATGGCAATGAAAAAAATTTTCTGATAGTCATGATGGTATACGTATCATCATGATTGCCAAATGAAATGGCGGTACCTTCTGTATCTCCATTAGGTGGTTATATAATAACTTGCATAGAAAATATTGCATACATTGGACTCCTAGTCTAGACAATCAAGGATTAAGCTCTTCGGTGCTTTGAAATTTTGCTTGTCACTTGCTGTGCCTGTAAACTAAGGCATATTAGCGCAAATATTTTTATCAACTATTTTTTACTTAGCAAGAACTAAGGACATTAAAATATTTGCCTTTTTTTGCATGATTTGAATATTTTCATTCCTGTCCAGCCCAGACTAGTAATCAAGCAACTTGAGAAGAGAATAAGTACTTCAAAGTATTTCTAAAAAGAAGAAATAAAAAAATGTTAGCTGAGGTTTGAGATTTATATCTATATTTAGTAGTCTTCCAAAGTATTTTGCTCTGTAGCACTTCCCAAATGGACTAGTTCCCACTCATATATATGGGTGCCAAAGAATAATTATAATGACATGGTATTGGGAATTAGCTAAGGTTCTGGGAGAAGTATAGCTGGACTACAGTAGCGTTGTTCATATTAGCATCGCTGCCAGAGCTACTTAACTCTACTGGAAACGACATTGCACTAATACAACTATATTGTTCTATCTCCAGCACTAACTTGGGGTGTCTGTACTGTACTCTGTTGTGTGGTGGAGATGGGCTATATTTTTTTTATTCTTGCTTGCACCTTATTTTTTTTCTTTTGTGCAAAGAAGGCCTTCCTCAGTTTAGATGGCAGTCTGGCATCATCTTTACAACATATGACCTTATATGTTGCTTGCCTTTCTTAGTTTTGTTTTCTATTCTGACATCGTTTAGAGTTTATTGATGTTTCTTTAATTTCTTTATTGTATGGCTCTTTTCTTGTTAGTAATATGAGCTACCTAAGTATTTACTGTCTTTCCTCTTACCCCTCAGGCCCTTCTCATTTCAAGGTTCTCTTTCCTAAGAAATCAGATGGAGTCTATTGGGTCTCTTCCCTGTAAATATCTATGCTGTATACTTGCACATAATATTTTTCTTTCGCTTCTGAATGTATGATGGTTAATTTGTTTTGTGATAATTTGTTCTGTATTCTTACCAATGAGTTTGCAGTAGTGGTTTGGGATGAAACCTTGGAAGCATTTTTGCATGACTCGCTTAAGCAAACTTCCATGGTAACTGACTATTATCCTGAACTGCATGCTGCTACAGCTTTAAGATTAGGTATTGTTAGCAGCCTGTTTCTTATGAAGACTGATAATAAGCTTCTGTTGCAGTGAAAATAAGGGTATAGCTCCTCTAAACGTTTCAAAGGAAAGCAGAGGTAATGTGACAGTAAAATAGCTCATAATGTTTCAAATTATCAAGGGCAAGCCCAGCAGAGGGCCACCAAGATGGTCGGGGGCTGGAGCACGTGACATGCAATGAGAGGCTGAGAGCTGGGTTTGTTCAGCCTTCAGAAGAGAAGGTGCCAAGAGACGTTATTTCTGTCTGCAACTACCTGACCAGAGGATACAGAGAAAACGGAGCCAGACTCTTCTCGGAGGTGCACAGTGATAGGATGGGAGGCAACGGACACGTGTTGGAACATAGGGAATTCTGATTAGATATTAGGAGTTTGTTTGCTTGTTTTAACCATGAGGGTGTTCAAATACTGGAACAGGAGCCCAGAGAAGCTCCTTTGATCTTCTTCTGAACCCCACCGCCACACACACACTCTACTGTAATACCTGCATCTAACAATGAAGGTGAAACTACATAGAGAGTGTAGTAGAGGGGGTTTTGTTTGTTTTTAAACTTGAGGAGAATAGGTGATGACAAATCTTAATCTGCCCAGGCCTTACATGCTCCCTAAAACAGAGTTCTTGAACAGAAAAGACATAAGGATAGATAGCTTCAAGTTGAATAAGAAAACTGGTTAAGGGTCCTTTATAGAAGTTATCCACACTAAACCCATCATAAAGAATGTTATTTTGAATAAATTAAAGGAACCTAGAACTCCCCATTGGGTGCCCACATAAGTTCAGTGGAGCTTTTAGAATTTCTACTATACTCAATCTCATGATTTATGTACAGAGCTTGCTCTTCCTGCCATGCAAGAAGGTTGCTGGGATTGTCACTTCCATCTAACCTTTTCCAGGAGTTAAGGATTTTTGATTCCTTGAGCACACAGCAGGAGAGTTCCCTGTTGAACATGCTCAATGAAGGCTTTCCTCCAGTCAAAAGTTGCATCAAGTAACTGTCTTGTACAGAAGTATAGCACTTGGCCAATGCATTTACCTGTCCAAGAGCTATATTTCTGTTCCTTTCAAGGGTGCTTCAGAGGAGTCCTAGAGTAACAGAGCTGCAATAAAAAAATATCACCAGAAAACCAAATCAAAAAGTTGTCAGTATCCACCTATAGTATATAAACGATCCCAACATCAATTTGAACACCACAGGTCTAGTCATCACCTAGGCTATGTATTTGGACATACCTCCAAACAGCTTTTACAACTCAGAAAGTTAAGTGAAAATTTTAAACCAGCTTTTATGAATATAACAGTCATTCTTGGAAGAAAGGAGCACCCTGTTAGGTTATGTGATAACAAAACCTCATCTCCAGAGGAACAATGGCAGGTGGGGGAACCTGAAGAATAATCTGCCCAGGCCTATCGCAGGAGAGCCATCAGCCCATCAAAAGCTCATCTCCGCACACACAGGAGGGAGCACAGAGGCACAATGGCAGGCAGGGGAACCCCAATAACACAGTCAGAGTAAGGGACACCCTGCCCCAGCTCCTCCCAGGTCTCTCCCAGGAGAGCCTCAGCCCCATTGTCATTGTCCAGGGGTGACACCCATCAAGACAGTGTCAAGATGGTGACGGTTGGACTCAATGATCTTAAGGGTCTTTTCCAACCTAAATGATTCTATGATTCTAAGATGAGTAAATGGGAGAGGGTCTCTGGATCACCTCAGAGACTGGGGGGGGGGGGTTGGGGGGTACTGCCTGGGGAATATGGGACACATTATGGGATGCAGGGGAAGAGCATTTTGGGATCACACAAGACTTATTATGGGATGCTTAGGGAAGGAAGCAAAGGCAGGGAAAGGGAGGGATCTAGATGGTTTGGGGAAAAACAAGCACGGGAAAACAGAGGGATAAAAGGGGACGGTCACAGGTAAACAGATGGTTGGTCCGTATGCTTGTCTGGCCGTACCCTGCACCTGATCAGCACAGTCTGCCCTGTCTTCTCATTAAAATCCATTTTAACTCTTTTCCTGGGTGAGTGAACTCTCTATTCTGTGTGTACATGTGTGCATGGAGGCCTAAATGCTAGCAACTAGAGTCAGACCATGGGTCATAGGGCCCATGTGTCTGGGGTGCCAGCAACTGGAGTGAGTGAGGGTACGCATGTTGGTGCGTGACCATCTAACTAGCTGGCGAGTGGGTTAAGTGGCTTGGGAGCCAGGTGTGCATATGTGCCCCTGGGGATGAGACAACTGGAGGAGTTGGCTACTGGAGGGACCAGGGTGTTCAGGCCAACTGCTGGAGAGACCGTAGGGTCTGGGGGTTGACTAAGAGACCCCTTTATACACATGTCTGTGCGTGAGGCAACTGGGGAAAGCGAGTATGCATCTACTGGATGGACTGTCTATGCCCAGTTATTGGAGACATCCACAGCACATGTATCTGTGTTGGTGTGTGTTAAGGGCGGTCTGTACCAGCAGCTGGAGCAGGGCCACGGGCCTCAGGGGCTCACATGTCCAGGTACCAGCAACTAGGGAGACCGGGCATCCAGGGGCCAGCTACTGCGTAGACTGAGTGTCTAAGCCCAGCTACTGGAGGGATCCACATGGCATATATGTATATATTTCCTACTAACAGACCTTCATCCTGATGAGTCAGAGAGGGGAACAGGACGAGGCCATTGGTGTTGGATGGGTTTGTGTGAATGCTGAGTGTTTCTGCCTGTGTTGATCTGTGTGACCAGCCGTGTGTGCATGTATGCATGTTGTATATGTGTGAGGCCTACTGGGAATACAGGCTCAGTCTCGCTACTTGTTGGACCTGGGGGTACAGAGCTACAGCAGCCTTGCCTCCACTGGACTACCAGATTCAGCAACCCCTAACACACACAGGTTTAGGAAATGTCAAAAGCCTTTAGGTAGGCTGTATTGGCCCATGACAAGTGTCCACAAGCTAAATGGCTAAACAGTTTTTGCTTATGCTTTCAACACTGAAGGGCACCTGACCTCAGTGCCGGGGAAGGTTATGGAGTAGATCATCCTGAGTGCCATCACATGGCACAAACAGGACAATCAGGTGATCAGGCCCAGTCAGCATGGGTTTATGAAAGGCAGGTCCTGCTTGACTACCCTGATCTCTGCCTATGACAAGGTGAAACGCCTAGCGGATGAGGGAAAGGCTGTGGCTGTTGTTTACCTGGACTTTAGTAAAGCCTTTGACACCGTTTCCCAAAGCATTCTCCTGGAGAAACTGGATGCTCAGTGCTTGGATGGGCGTACTGTTCGCTGAGTAAAACACTTGGCTGGACATCTGAGCTCAGAGAGTCATGGTGAATGGAGTTAAATCCCGTTGGCGGCCGGTCCCAAGTGGTGTTCCCCAGGGATCAGTTTTGGGGCCAGTTCTGATCAATACCTTTATCAATGGTCTGGACGGGGGGATCGAGCGCACCCTCAGTAAGTCTGCAGATGACTCCCGCCAAGTTGGGCGGGAGCGTTGATCTGCCTGAGGGTAGAAAGGCTCTACAGAGGGATCTGGACAGGCTGGGTCGATGGGCCAAGGCCAACTGTATGAGGTTCAACAAGGCTAAGTGCCGGGTCCTGCACTTGGGTCATAACAACCCCATGCAACATGATAGGCTTGGGGAAGAGTGGCTGGAGAGCTGCTCGGCGGAAAAGGACCTGAGCCTGGCGGTGTTGGTCAACAGCTGGCTGAACGTGAGCCAGCAGTGTGCCCAGGTGGCCAAGGCGGCCAATAGCATCCTGGCTTGTATCAGAAACAGTGTGGCCAGCAGGAGTAGGGAAGCGATCATCCCCCTGTACTTGGCACTGGTGAGGCCGCACCACAAATACCGTGTTCCATTTCGGGCTCCTCACTACAAGAAAGACATTGAGGTGCTGGAGCGTGTCCAAAGAAGGGCAACGAAGCTGGTGAAGGGTCTAGAGCACAAGTCTTCTGAGGAGCGGCTGAGGGAACTGGGGTTGTTTAGTCTGGAGAAGAGGAGGCTGAGGGGAGACCTTATCGCTCTCTACAACTACCCGAAAGGAGGTTGCAGCGAGGTGGGTGTCGGTCTCTGCTTCCAAGTAACAAGTGTTAGGACGAGGGGAAGTGACCTCAAGTTGCACCAGGGGAGGTTTAGATTGGATATTAGGAAAAATGTCTTCACCGAAAGGGTTGTCAAGCGTTGAAACAGGCTGCCCCGGGAAGTGGTTGAGTCACCATCCCTGGAGGTATTTAAAAGATGTGTAGACGGGGCGCTTAGGGACATGGTTTAGTGGTGGACTTGGTAGTATTAGGTTAACGGTTGGACTCTCGGTCTTAAGGGTCCTTTCCAACCTAAATGATTCTATAGTTCTAAGGCAAAACTGGATGAATCAAGGCTTGGGATACAGTAGCTGAAGGGAACATTTTAGGGTTCTAGGAGCCTTAAACATAAATATGAGCCATATCTGGAGCACTATATGCAATGTTAATCTTTAAAACACATTTGTACCAGATCCGTTTCCTGAAGTACAGTTATCTCAACTCTCACCAAATTGAAAATTAAATAAAAGGGAATTCAGGGGCTGACTACACGAGCATAATTATCATCTTTACATGAATTGTAGTGGTTAAGATGTGCTCTCTTAATGTGTTCACAGTTCCAGGAGACTCACTGTATCCTCAAGCAACGCTACTTATGACAGATGTTCCAACTCCCATATAGGCTGCTCTATCAAAAAGCATTGATCTCTAGATCCATTGTGCAGTCAAAAATAGATTCTTGTCCTATTGTTTTCTATTTGGCATTCATGATTGATTCCCCCTAGTTCTCCCATTCTCCTTGCTGATGGGATTTCTTGGAAAAAACAGTTTCTAATAATAACAGAGAGTCATAAAATGGTTTGGGTTGAAGGGACCTTTAAAATATCATCTAGTCCAACCCCCCCTGCCATGGGCAGGGACATCTTTCACTAGAGCAGGTTGCTCCCAGCCCCGTCCAATCTGGCCTTGAACACTTCCAATGATTGGGCATCCACAACTTCTCTGGGCAACCTGTTCCAGTGTCTCACCACCCTCATCGTAAAGCATTTCTTCCTCATGTCCAATCCAAATCTACCCTCCTTCAGTTTAAAACCACTGCCCCTTCTCCTGTCACTACAGGTCCTGGTGAAAAGTCGCTCTTCATCTTTCTTAGAAGCCCCCTTTAAGTATTGAAAGGCCACAGTAAGGTCTCCACGGAGCCTTCTCTTCTCCAGGCTGAACAACCCCAACTCTCTCAGTCTTTCCTCATAGGAGAGGTGTTTCAGCCCTCTGATCACTTTTTGCGGCCCTCCTCTGGACCCGCTCCAACAGGTCCATGTCTTTCCTCGTGCTGAGGGCTCCAGAGCTGGACGCAGTACTCCACGTGGGGTCTCACCAGAGCGGAGTAGAGGGACAGAATCCCCTCCCTTGACCTGCTGGCCACGCTTCTTTGGATGCAGCCCAGGATACGGTTGGCCTTCTGGGCCGCAAGCGCACATTGCTGGCTCATGTCCAATTTTTCATCCATTAGTACCCCCAAGTCCTTCTCGGCCGGGCCGCTCTCAATCCTTTCATCCCCCAGTCTGTATTTATGCTGGGGATTTCCCCAACCCAGGCGCAGGACCTTGCACTTGGCCTTGTTGAACTTCATGAGATTCGCATGGGCCCACACCTCAAGCCTGTCCAGGTCCCTCTGGATAGCATCCCTTCCCTCAAGCACGACTCAGCTTGGTGTCGTTGGCAAACTTGCTGAGGGTGCACGCAATCCCACTGTCTATGTCAGTGATGAAGATATTCAACAGTATTGGTCCCAATATGGACCCCTGAGGAACACCACTTGTTACTGATTTCCATTTGGACGTTGAGCCGCTGACTGTAACTCTCTGGATGCGACCATCCAGCCAGTTCCTTATCCACCTAAGCGTCCATCCATCAAACCCATATCTCTCCAATTTAGAGAGAAGGATTTTGTGGGGGACTGTGTCAAAGGCCTTACAGAAGTCCAGGTAGACGACATCCGTAGCTCTTCCTTTGTCCACCGATTGCAGTCACTCCATCGTAGAAGGCCACCGGATTAGTCTGGCACGATTTGCCCTTGGCGAAGCCATGAAGCTCTCAACCTGTGTATTGCTGTTTTTCAAAGACATCTCTGTGCAATCAATCCTTTTTTTTTACATAGAGGGCAACACCACCCCCCCTTCCCTTTCCTTCCTTGCCTGTCCCTCCTCAACAGTTCATAGCCATCGATTGCAGTGCTCCAGTCATGTAATTCATCCCACCAAGTTTCAGTGATGGTGACGAGATCATAGGTTTCCAGCTGCACAGTGGCTTCCAGCTCCTCCTGTTTGTTACCCATGCTGCGTGCATTGGTATAGAGACGCTTCAGTTGGACCGTCAGCTGTCTCACCTTTTTGGTGGAACCTTTTTGGAGGGTTGGGGGGCATTCCTCACTACTCCAGTAGGTGCACTCATCCACCCTGTTGCTTGTGAGTGCATGTGTGTCGCTTGTGAGTGCACAAGTGTCATGGCTTTGAACCCCACTCCCCAAGTTCGTTGGTTTAAAGCACAATCCACTAAGTCAGTCAATCTGCCAGTGAAAATTCTCCTTCCTCTTCTAGATAGGTGGATCCCATCTCTCCCCAATAGGCCGTATTCATCGAAGAACGTCCTGTGATGATAGAAGCCAAAGCCCTGGTGACACCAGCCACCAAGCCAGGCGTTGATCTGCATGATGCGTCGACTTCTGCCTGCACCCCTATCCCTGACTCGCAAGACAGAGGAGAATAACACTTGGGCCCCTGTCCCCTTCACTTGCGCCCCCAGGGCTCTGAAGTCCTGTTCGATCTCGCCCAGGCTATGCTTTACCGTGTCATTGGTGCCCACATGGAAAAAAAGTAGGGGATAGTAGTCTGCACTTTTAACCAGTTGTGGCAGTCTCTCTGTGACAACCTGGATCTTGGCTCCTGGCAAGCAGCAAACTTCCCTTGAGTGTACTTCCAGTACTTAAAGGGGCCTTATAAGAAAGATGGGGACAAACTTTTTAGCAGGGCCTGTTGCGACAGGACAAGGGGTAACAGTTTTAAACTGAAAGAGGGTAGATTTAGACTAGATATAAGGAAGAAATTTTTCACAATGAGGATGGTGAAACACTGGCACAGGTTGCCCAGAGAGGTGGTAGATGCCCCATCCCTGGAAACATTCAAGGTCAGGTTGGATGGGGCTCTGAGCAACCTGATCTAGTTGAAGATGTCCTTGCTCATGGCAGGGGGTTGGACTAGATGACCTTTAAAGGTCCCTTCCAAGCCAAACCATTCTATGATTCTATAGCGCCTCCCTCTCCAAGGTGCTATCTGTCTGCTGTTGACGCTCTTTGTCTGGTAGTCCTTGGGGGTCCAGTGCCATGGAGCCCTAATATTTCTTCTTGCAACGCCTCAAATAGTACTCTGTTTCTTTTCCCCCTCCCTAATACAGCATAACCTCCTGACTTCCTCCTGCAGCTCCTCCATCCACTGCCTGAGTGACTCCACCAGAACACACCTTGCACAGGTGGAGCTTGCACCCTCCTCCACCCAGGAGCATGGGGTACAGACTTTACAGCCCTCCAGCTGGACAGCAGCTTCCCTGATAGGAAGTTCTATCTGGGTGGCTGCCTCCACTCGTCCCTGGCTGGCCTGGCTAGATAGATAGGCTCCCAGCTGCTGCAGAGCGCAGCCCTCACCTAGTCTCTGCCACCATGCTTCTGACAATCCTGAAGTATTGCCTAATAAGCCCTTCTAATTCCCTGGAGACCTCAAGCTGCTGGGTAGACTTGCACAGACAACAGCTAGATGGGGTGACCATCGGGGCTGCAGCCTAAGACTGCGGGTGAGCAGAGCAGGCAGCAGCCCAACAACTGGTAGAGTGCGCCGCCCTTCTTGCACGAACTGCCGCGCCGCTCCCCTCAGGGGCCGCTCTCTTTTGCACGCCCTGATCGCTGGCGCTCCCTAGGGGCCGGTTATATGCGGC
>NW_010548039.1:0-332 GCF_000687285.1 Phaethon lepturus | reverse complement strand
CCGGCACCGCCCAACTCTCGCCCGGTCCTCTCGCGAGACCTGTCGCCTGCCAGCCGGTCCCTCCACGCACACAGCTCGAGGGTGCTGGGGACCCAGAAACCCCCTCAAACACCCCCCCCCGGGGACCTCACAAGCCTCGCACTCTTCTCGGCACGCGGCAACAACTGCTGCTGTCACTGCTAGTGTTGGCTTCCCGTGTTTTGAACTGTCCGCGGGAACTGCCAGCATCCACACCTTTAGCATCCATCAGTCTCTTACAAATATTAATTACAGCAAAGGTTCAGCTTCCTGAGGTGAAACAAACTAGAGCTCAGTCTGGCCACAGTTGTAAA
>NW_010548038.1:51031-67586 GCF_000687285.1 Phaethon lepturus | reverse complement strand
CTCCAGAGCACCAGCCGCAGCTATGCTGGCCCGCGCCCAGGCCGGGGAAGCCAGAGCTGCTGCTCCTCTCAGCTTCCCTTCCCATCCAGCGCTGCCCGCGTGCGTGGGTTGAGGAATGCAGCAGCTCTGCGGACTCTTAGTGTGGGTTGCCCGCACTAGCTTGGCACACCAGTCAGGCAGCATACTTACACATGAATCCTTTTTTTTTTTTTTTTCATAATTCACGGGAAAATATAGAAAATTTTATTTGACAGAGCAGCAAGCTTTAACATTGTGGGAGCTTTGTTTTTCTTACTCCCATAATTTCCCCCTGCTATGGCAGTAGGTGGGAGGAAAGGAAGGAGAAAGTTACTTTTCGAATTGCAGGGAAATCTTTCCAGATTCCATCGCTCCACTTATTCCCCTGGCATCCTGAAAATAAGACAGTGTGCAAAGGGTTTGCCTTGCAAGAAGGACTTCAGTTGGATTTGCTAATAAAATCTACGGAAGTTTCTTAGGTAGGGAGTAAAAAGTGATTTTTCGATTGTCCTTGACCTTTTGGTTTTTTTCTCTTTAGGTTGGAATAGGAAGCCCTTACTCATTCTCAAGAAATTCACTGAGACTTGTTGAGATATAAAAGACTGCATGACTGAAAGAAGCTTGTAAGCATCAGGACTCTGTTCATAAAGCAGAGAAAGAAATAAACAGCAGTTCGTTGGAGAAATGTATTGGAACAACCTCATCCCAAAATCTTGGGGACTCCTTTTCCCCAAATGGTATTGCCTGTGATTTTGTTTTCTGTTTGGAGAGCACCATGTTCAGGGATTTTCCAGATCCAGTTCCAGGGAAGCAGATTTCATCGGGGAAGTCTAGAATTCAGTGGAATTTTAGGAGCTGCCAATTATTTCTTGCCAGAATCTTCTAAAAGATTGTAATTTTTTTTTCTTGCTTTTCAATCGGATGGAATTTCCTGCTTTTTCCTTCCACTATTTTTTCCTTGTCACCTAAAAGACAGATATGTTTTTTCATAATATTTTATTCGAAATTTTTTTCTCTCTCCCAAAGAAACAGTAATAGTCTGATTTTGTTCACCAGTTTTAATAAGGATAGCCCACATCAACCTTTCAGACTTCAAATATCAGTTGACATTGTTGAAATCCAAAACCACTTTTCAACAGGATAATTCTTCACTGATTTTAGATGTGCAACAACAAGTCAGTTATAAAGCCTTATCGAGAAACTTGCTGCTTGCTGCCTTTAAGGTCTTGCTTCTCAGGAACTGTAGTTCTACACCATTAAAAATCAAAGAAACCAGCTCCTCTAATATTTGGGGGCTTTTTTTTTCACAGTCAGCTCATAACACTGTACTACATAAGCTGTCACTATTCCCTTCACCTTGGACGACTTTGTGTTTTGGCTGAGACTCATTCCAGGTGACTATTGCTGCCCAGTATGCAAGTCTTAAATCTGAGGGGGACATCTACGTTCTTCCCAGGTTCACCGGAGACAGACAGACCTTGCCAGAAACGATTCAGGCCAAGTGTGGTCTCAGCCACCGATCTTTGGATGAAAGAAACTCCACCAGGAGACATGCATTTCTCCCCCTTGATTATAGGAGAAAGAAAAAATTACTGTGACTGGATAGGCTCCACCTTTCTACAGCTCAAGTTAAGACAGATGTATCTGGAAGTGTCACTGCCACTGAAGTCGCTGGAAAGTCCCCATGGAGGAACAGACAGAGAAGCAGCACAACTCCTACCCCTGGGGATTTTCAGAGCTGAACTGGGCAAGGCTCTGAGCAACCTGACCCGACTCTGAAGTCAGCCCTGCCTGGAGTGGGGTGTTGGACTGGAGATCTGCAGAGCTCCCTGCCAACCTAAATTATTCCATGCATTTATGAAAGCAGCTTTACAGGAGCTGGCGCTACAGAGAGATGTGCACAAAGTGCTCCATCAAAACATTTTCCAAACCACATAAAAAAGGTGCCATTACAGAATTCTCAGAAGAGCGCACGAGTCGCCAGATCAGGCCCTTCCAGGCAGTCAATCAAATTCATCATCCTCTTCCTGCAGTGGCCAGTGGCAGAGGCTTCAGAGAGAAGTGTGTGGAGCCCCACAATAAATGGCTTTAGAATAACATGACCAAAGGAGAAATTCCTTCCTAATCCCAGGCAGCCAGTAATGGGTTGATGCCCTGAAGCATATGGGTTATTATCCTCATCAGATTTACACCTATGTAGCGTCACTGAGGATGTTCTCATTGCCCATGCCAGTGTTTTCTTGGCACACATCTGAGGTGATACAGAGCTTGCTCAGGCCTTTGCTACTCAAGCTAAGCTACTGCATGCCAATAAAATCTTTACACCACGCCATCTTGCATTAGGCAATATGTATTTGTACAGTCTGTGTGGTAACAGTAAGGTGTTTTTTTTTTTTAAAGGCAGAAGTATGTAATAAATGACATCCCTTCAAACACACACAGACTTTACATTTCAGCACTTTCTGCCTTACAGTCCTCCTACAACCTCAGCTCCTATATTTTGTTATGAAATTTATGGGTTTATGCATACCAAAATTGTGTGTGCGTGGACTGTTACCACCAGGGTGGTCTTGGAGAAAAGAAGCAAATAAGATGCTCAAATTTGATTACAGGATATAATAAAAGTCAAGACTTCTTCCAGCTCTTTCTCATATAGTCCCTTGGAAGAAGAAGAAGATGAAAAAAGGTTTTCCTTTTTTTTTTTTTTTTTTCCTTTTTCTATAAAGGAACTGCTTTCTCCCCACCCAACAGAGCCGGCAGTGATAGCCAATTTTGCTGTGTTTGAACCTTTGAGTATGCACTTCAGAACCTCACGTGGTGAAAACTAAACCCAGAATACCCAGGAGACAGCTGAAAAACACATTTCAAGGGCAATACTTTGATTTCTTCACATACACGAAATTGGACGACTTTTTTTTTTTTTTCAGTCAAGGAAAATCTCCAGTCTCTGAGTGAAGGGAAAACTGCAGTGATTACTCCTGCCTTTAGATGGCTGGATAAATATTTACCCTATAAGACCATATATTAAGGAATGAGCTTTTTCTTTTTTTTCCTCCCCAAAATACTGTTTCACTGTCTCGGCAACTGTGAATGGTCCTGGTGTCTCTCCTAGTGTGGGCGGCCATTTTGCTGATGCATCATCTCGCCTTTGCTGGAAAGGGATTAGAGACCAACGCCATTAGCATCAGTGGCAAAATTCCCAGGTGTTGCTTCACTGTGCCCTCCTACATCTTGCGTTGTCGCTTATGTCTGAGCAAAATTAAACACAGAGTGGTCAAAATAGGCTGCTAGTACAAAAGGAGAACTTTCTGCACCCATCTTGCCCCTATTTTTCACAGTTATAAATGACTAACCAAGGGGCCAGGCTGTGATGTCTGAGACTTGACCAATTTTGCTTGTGTAGGACCTAACACACAAGAGGCTTCCCAGACCAGCTACTAAGCCGGTCCGCCACCCTCCCTCCTTCACATCAGCTTTGGAGTCAGTCCAGGAAACTCCACTCCCCATTCAAAACAAGTACATGTATAGAGGAAAAAGCATTTCAGAGCTGTTATTTAGCAGATTCTCTAATTCTCTTAGTCCCTGGAGGAGTGGACTTTTAATATCTCTTTGCACAGGGAGGGCCAGATTGTCATAACTGCACTGATGCTATATAGTATTTTACCCCACAAGAAGTCCCATTGGAACCAGTGAGTGAGAAACCCATCTGGTCCAAGGAGAACAAAAGCAAAAAGAATGGAGCTGCCAAATCACACTGGTTGGCTTCCCCCAAGATCTTTCCTAAACCCCCAAAAGTCCTCCATGGCAACAAAACTCTTTTGCGATAGTATTGTCTGGCTGCTGCTGAAATACATAATGAGATAGAATACATGCAATATCTATAAGGAAAATGCAAAGCAGTGAATTAAGCATTGTTTTCTTTGTTTTCCTGGGGCAGATTGCTGTGTGGGAAAAAAAATCAAAAATGCTTATGTATTGGTGACAGCTTGAACTGATTTAGATAAAAATACAAACTTTTGAAAAGCAAAATGCAAAGAGGAAATAAATAGAAATTTTCCATTTTTGCAAGCCTTTGAAAAGGAAACTGAGGTTCAATTGAAATGTTGTACGACTAATTTTGTGGTATTTACTTCTTCCATAAGAAATTCCCTGACGCTAGTGGATACATCATACAACACTGTTCTGAGAGGTCATTTCCACAGCAGTCTTTACTGGTAAGAACTATTGCTGCTGCATAATATATGATGAACCATAAGAAAAAAAACCCTGAAGAAAATAACAAATTGTTTTATCACAGAACTGTTACTACAATGCTGAAGTACTGCCAACAACAGCATTTGCTGATGACGAAATTATTATTTCTATTACAAGAGAAGTTATACATTGTGCATGAAAAAGCAAGTTCTTCCATTGCTTGAGCTATTTATCCTGGGAATTAAATTATGTTTTCCTATACCATGAGCTTTATTTGGAAAGTGTTATGAATTTCAGCACAGCCTTTCTCTTTTGCATTCATTCAAGCAGCAGTGATGTTGGGTGTCAGAATGGCATGTATATAGGTTACTGGAATGACAGAGAGGAAATTTTATCCAAGCTTTCTTTCAGTTTTCTCTTCTCCAATATACTTTGCATTCTTGCATTGAACAGAAGGCTTGCAAGCACTGTGAGACAGACAGAGCATTTTTCCTTCTTTTGGCCAACAAAGTTCCTGCAATATGTGTTGTCCTCAGCATAACATCTTTTGCTTGTTAAAGAAACCTGGGTTTTCTCAAGGTGAATTTTCCTTCTCTCCTTGCTTCTACCCCCCCTACCCACCTCAACTCCAGCTTCATTCATCAAATGAGGGAAAAGTTAAGCAACTTTGGTTCACCATTAAGTGCCACAGGTCTCCAGTAAGAATATAATATAGCTACTATGTTCAGTAAGAGGGAGTGAGAGAGAGACGACAGAGCGATCCAGTTCCTTCCAAGCACAACAAACATGACGTTGAGAAATGCAGTTGGAATAAGTCTGGGTAAGCCTCACCTCTGCTCAGCAGCCCGCTCCCCATAATTTCTGCATAACAAATACAGCATTGGATTAATAGATAAGGCAGGAGGTTTCTCATCCCTTTCATCTGAACTCTTCCCTCCAGCTGCTAAGCCAGCATTTTGGCCTCTAGACCTTGCATCAGAAATAGTCGTCGATCAGCCCAAAGCACACGTAACATCCAAAAAGAATTAAACCAAAGACACAGATTGTGCCCATCTTGAAAAGGGGCAGTCACCCACAACACGCTGGAGACACAGCATCTTCAAAATGAGGGAATCTAAAATAGGAGGTTTTTGGGGCAATCCACCATCTCGGATTCCTATGTGCTTGGGACAGATGGTGAGACAAATTGCTGAGTGAAACAAGAGTGAAACAAGTGAAACAAAACCAGACGTCCATTAACCTGCACTCTGTTGTGCCAAGAGAGACGCTATTTCTATAAAGTAGACATGTGTAAGCTGGTTTTGAACCCCTTACACCTTGCTTGATGCCAGTTCCCAGCAAGTTCACCACAACCGAATACAGAGAAGGTACTGTACTTACCTAGGGACCCTTCTCCATTTGCTATCAGCGCCCTTCCGCATAATACCGTGCTTCTCCCTGCATTCTATGGCATTCATGCATGGTATTTAAAAGTAAAACAAAATTATTAGGTGGCTACAGTTATACCACAGAATTGGTTTTCAGAGAAGACATCTAAAGCCCCATGCACCATAATGAGGGAACACAGACAAGCTTTATAGGCCTTCCCCTGCCCCCACAGGAGCTGAGGATCTTTGAGCGTCCCTGCATCTGTCAAGTGTGATGTTTATTTCCTCCGTGGAACAAGCTATCTTTATGAAATGAAATGACTGCCCTTCATATATTAAAATAACACCTCCTTAGGAGAGGCTTCCATAGGCATTGGCTATAGCCCACTTCATAAAGGGAACATTTACACTGCCGAAAATTTAAAAGTCAGCTCAGGATTGGAGCAAGACCAGTTGGGAAGCGTGGGACCGGGACATTTCGTCGTTGCTGTGAAATTACGTACCAAGCAAAAGCTGGGTTTTGGTTGTTTATTGTCGGGGATTTTTTAACCAACTTTTCCACGTTTCAAAGCCTCGTTGCTAGAAACAAAGAAAGCTTAAATGTGGACTTTTAACAGTACTGTTAAATTTAATAGACATTTTGTGCAGCTTTGCGCTGAAATTGTTTAATGGTTTATATACATGGCTGACTTCATACCCTGATGCTTTTACTTCATGCTAAACTATGTAAACCTTCTGCTGGAAACACAACTACTTTTGTATCCAGGAAGCAGGGCTTTGAAGCATAATGTGTAAAAGTGAGTGGGATTTCAACACACGATACTTAAATGCCATTCTTCACCCCATATGGACAATGTATTTCTTGTCAGTGCAATGAGGTTTGCAGAGAAAACAAGCAGAAAATGTCTTTAGATATTAGTCAGCTAGTAAAAGCCTGAACTCTGGAGCACTGCATTAGGTAATCAGCTGTGTAAAACGAAAGCATTTGGGTGCCTTTCTTAAACCTTCAGCATACATAATAAATTTTTTTCCCCAATGCATTCAGAGCGCAACACCTATTTTTTCCTATGTCCCTTCTATTGTTTGCTCTTTCAGCTTGGTGTCCTACTACTGAACACTCCCTTTGCCCATGTATAGATGATGCTACCAACTCGTAAGCTAAACTAGATTAGCCTAGTTTTCCAACTCCTTTTATAAATCACTTTGCTTACAAAATATGGGTTAGAGCTGTAACTGAGGGGCTGCACAGTAGGATACAAGAAACTTCAGTCTAATTCTTGGTTTTGCCAAATAATGCCTTGGCAACCTAAGCAACCCTAGCTTCAACATTGAACCTAACTTTGAATCTGTCCTTCGTTTGAGTGGTAAATTGGACCAGAAGACCTCCAGAAGTGCCTTCCAACTAAGTTATTCCATCATTTTATGATTAGACTGTGCCTATTGGTATACCATGAGGATTACACTTCCCTGCTGCCGTGAATGTTGCTGAGGAGAAATCATAGGGTGACTGAGAGGAGTTTGCATTTCATGATGATGGAATCCATAGAAACAGATCTCCAAATTTCTCACTCTTCTGTTCTTGACTTTCCCTATGCATGTAACTGAAAATTCAAACACCACACAGCTTTTGCTGAAGTATTTTTCACCTCAGTGAAGCAACAAAACCTGAGTATGTCATGAGCAATATATACTGAAAGTAAGTAGTACTCTCTAAGTTGCTGGGCTTTTTAAGACAGTCTCAAAATGTGACATAAAAGCACTGATCAATTCTGAAAATGCTTGACTGTGACAAAAAAATGTGTTCCTCAAGATCCTCTCATCCTTTTTTGCAAACTCAAGGAGCTTTGATATATCAGGGCTGAGTTCTGGTCCCACCAATGTTCCTCTTTGCTGCTTGTGAGTCTTCGCTAGGATACAATCGGTGAGCACACTAGGAATACAAAAACACAGGACAGAATTCCGCATTTCTTCGGTGCAGCGCTAGTAATCAGTGCATTAGCAAAAGAGCACTTTCTCATGGTAATGATCCGTTCGAGACCTATCACCCAATGCACAGCACGCAATCTCCTTCAAAAGATGATAGGTTCCATCTTTAGTGAAAAACTGGGGGTTGGTAGATCCTTCCATAGCTACAGGCATGAACACATAAAGTTGAGTGAGGGAGTTGTAAGCCCCCTAAATTGAAATTGCTTATCAAAGGTTATTTACACTTACAGACAGATGTGGTAAGATGAAGAGTACAGCTAGCTGGGTGGTAAAAATCCTTATGTCTCATACCAATCATCCACTTGTGAAGCATCCTCTTGATGTGATGAGAGCTTTGTGCTCTACACACACTGCTGGGATTGCCCACACTATTTCTACAATATCTGTTACTAAATCACTCTTAATACTCTCAGTATCATGATGGTGTCTGAGAAATCTTCCTCCACTTCCATCAAGTGACAAGACACTTAGCCCTCATAAGTCACTCTTTCTTCCCTTACTGAATGGGCCAGTCAGTTTAGAAATTTTATTTTCCTTTCTTATATGTGGAGATACTAAAAAATACACATTTATAAAGTGAATATATGCTCTTCTTAAGTATGTCTTGTCCTTTCCAGAACAGGATACCTCAAAGGATTTACATCTTCAGCTTCCTTTTGGAAAAAACAAACAAACAAAAAAAACAGAAAACAAAAACATTCCTCAAAGCAATTTCTTAGCTATTTTTTGAAGATAGAGATATTAAATGACGCATGTGAGAGCTGTTATGATGTTTGGGCTCCTCCACATGCAAGGGAAACTCAGGCAAAGAGTTCTTGTAGGTAAAACTATATCATCAAGGAATTACGAATTCACATGGAGTGCAGTAAGCGCTTTGCCATTGCTTTCATACGGGAGCGTTCAGCTCCTGCAATGACAGCCAGCAGCACCATTCTGACAGAGCAGCAGACAAATGGAAGGACAGGTGTCTGCTGCTTCAGATTTGCTTTAAGAAATGCAATGGATTGTTTCTGCTTGCAGAACCCCATCACCTACCTGCTTTCCATCCATTCCACTAAAATCGTATAAATGTTCCTACCTACCTACCCATACTCTAATCTTTCCCTTGGAGCCATAAGATCACTTACACACTATCCATACAAGCACAGGGTTAAGAGCTGGTAAGATACTTCTTCATTTCATGGTATGAATCATGGAAAAAAACAGTATTATAATGCTGTAGCTTATAGAGAACATTTTACCTAAGAAGTTCAAAGAGCACTGAGCTTGAAGTTCACTTTTTAGTTCATGAGTTCCCAGAAAATCCAAAAGCAAGTGTAAGATAAAAAGTACATATATACATCCAAGAAGGGGCTTTCAGGAAAATTCACTTTGTCAGAATGTAAGCATCTGGCATGGGTTTTGACCAAGTCAAAGCAGCCCACCCTAGCTCTTAGGAAGCACAGAGATGTTGAGTTAGTCCACATCCTTCTTCTCAGCTCTCCCAGCCGTGATGCTCGCTCCCCATTCCACCTGGCCCATGACGCCAGCATGCACTCCTTTTATATTTTACTTAACATGTAAATTTAAGCCAAGAATCACCTTTTCACTCAATAAAATGAAACCTATGTCTTGCCTAGAAACTTCTGCTTTCCCATGCCTAAAAGAATTAACCAATTCCCTTGTGATTCCTATCTTACACTCCTATCTTACACCTAAACATCCACCTGCTTCCATCTATGACACAGAATACACCACTCTCTTTCTAATTCAGTGTTGGAAATTTGATTTCTTTCTCAAATCCATTACAGCCAGTTTGGCAAGGAGAATCAAAGCTAGATTTTACAGGCTGACCATGTGCGTTCAAGGGTTTCAAAGCTTCAGTTCCCGGCTCATAGAAGAAACATTTTCTTTTTAACTCATTCTCAAGAATGCTAGAGAAAGCCAGGGGTATCTGACATATTTTGGCTTGCTGTAGCTAAGACTTCATGGTCTGATGATAAACGTAATAGCCCGTAAGCTGGGTATTGTGCCGAAATTGTGGGTAAGGCATTAATTGTTGGGAGCTGGAATTGAAATCAGATGGCCCACTTCAGACTGACATAACCCAATGGGTTGTTCTTCACACCTAGTGGCAAATAAATCAGTGTTGACCTGAGAGCGTGTGATGTTGTGCTGCTTATTACAGCACTGGCGCAAACAGATTGGAAAAAAAATACACACACATGTGGGCACACACACATACATAAATACATGGAAATTATTCAGGCTCCGTGTTGCAGCAGCAAATACGTGGAAATTATTCAGGCTCTGTGTTGCTGCAGCTGCTAAGCTTTTACATTAGGGACTATTTTGAAGCTTTTTAAAAAGAAACATTTTGTCTTGGCTTTAATGTGACCAAGCAATTGCTCATTCCTTGTGCACTTTTTCTCGAGATGTCTCCCTGAGCTAAGAAGAGCATTTCCAAACCCTGTTGTACGACTCGGAAGCTTTGCTAACACAACCAGAACAATATTACCCTGCCAAACGTCAGAGCCTTTACACGAGTGCTTCACTAGGACAACTAAGGAAATCAGTCCTGGCTGGAGCCAGCTGGTCTGTGCATAGCTTGGGGATGAAGAAGCAAAAGTTAAAGGACTAAAAAGGAGCAGGGGGAGAGAGAACTGTTGCTGAAAATTATTTTTGGTAGAAACAGGATTGCTACAACAGACTTTCAGTGTTAGAAAAGGCAGCATTAAATGGAACATACTTTTGAAAGCAAAGAAATCTGGGCAATTAAGATGGTTGTATTAGTTCAAATGGTGTGTGGGAGGAGGTATCATTTGATTGACATTAATTGCTTCTATTAGGGCTGTGTGTACTACACTTCAGCCAGGCACCAATAGAGACATACAATCCATGGATTAAGCAGAGGACAGTGGCTCTTTTGTAGCTCTTGGAGTGCATTTGGAGCTGAATGACAGTCCTTGAAGCATGGAGCCGCACTGCAAAGAAATCCCAGTGGAGCTTAACATCACAGGTGGAAATATTCTCCTGAAAGGTCTTGCCACCTGCTCTAATTGCTGCGTTTAAATGTTTCAAGGCTTTTGCATCTGTACGCAACCTCTCTCTTAGATGTAGTCATAAAGAGAGGTCCATCTGAGCCTCTCTGGCCTACTGGTCACCTTAGCAAATGTCTCCCAGCCAAAGAGTCATGAAGACAGTAAGTGGTTGACTTCCCTTCCAGCACTCATGACTCCCCAGCCTCATTAACCTTATATCCACTAAAAGCAGATGGCCAAAGGAGCAGCGTTTCTCACAGCTGCAGCATAAAGTCCAAATTCACATCTCAGGAGACACATGGACCACTACGCTACCATAGAAGAAATAGATCAATTCTTGTCTTTTCTTCCTCCCCTGGTAATATGGCTCAGAAATTTCCTAAAGGCAGAAACAGCCTCCCTGCCCACATTTCACAACCACAATGAGAAGATCTAACAGTGGGAGAAAATCAACTACAATGTGGCTTTAGACAAGCAGCTTAGACAAGATGTCTAATTTTTAGATAACTAAAATTACATGAGATAAATCAGTCTCTCACCATTTTCCCATTGAAACAATAGAGGTATTAGCACTTCTCTCTGAGTGCGTTCTGATGAAAGCATTGTGAAATGCTCAGATGCATTGTCATAGTGAGTCATGAAAGGATCTTAGATGTTCTTCAGGGAACAGATCTCTAATTGCAGGAGTTGAGGAAAGACCTTGATGAAGATACCCAATAGCTCATCCCAAGGTGGGTGAATAGTTGATTTTAATTTTTTTAACTCATTGACAGCAGTAATGGGAAATAATGCTTTAGGTTGTCTTGAGAAATCTTTTATTTTTTCCTTGCAGTTTAGTCAAGCTTTAGTCAAGTAAAAGTTTTTGTTTCAGGATTCTCAAATTCAGGTGTCTCACTTCATCTCTCAGAGATTTTCCATCCCCTAAACAAAACCCTTTTAAAGACAAGTAGTTATATACAACTTTTCAACAAATTTCAAAGTTAATTTTATGTTGAAATAAGAAATCTAAATGTTTCTTTCCAAAAAGATTATAATGGCACCTTTTGCCAGGAGTGGAGCGTGCGAGGGGAGGGCAGGGATGTCACTACTCGGCACAGATTTCCAAACACTCTCAATTAACTCAAAAACATCTTTCCCCGGGAAACAAATTCTTTGCCCCCATATATCTGAGCTCTAACAGGGGGCACAGGGACCCCAGGCCTGATCCTGCTCCTCTGCAGGGGGAGAGCCCTGTGCTGGATGTACCATCCCTCCGTCACGACGATGCTTTTAACCGCCTGTCCCGTAACGCTTACAGACAATCATAAAAAGGGAAGTGAAGTGTAATTCTTGCAATTACCTTTGAGCAGCACGAATATTAAACAGCTTTAAACATCAAAGTATTGACTGAAGTGGAGAAATAGTATCTTTACTACCAGCCCTTTCCCCTTGCTAAAAGACGACACAGGGAGGAAGGGAGAGCATGGGTTTTATCGGGGATGTCAGGAACAATTTATAGGAGCTCAGTGACCTGCACTTTGAACTGGGCTCTCCACCTACAGGCTGTAGCATCCTCTAACAAGATACGCCGCTATCTGCTTTGCTGCAGCCAGCCATCCCGACAGGAAGGGCAGGCTGCCTGCAATGCCTGAGGAAACACTTGGACTATTAAAGGCAGACAAAGGTCCTCCTTTTTATATTTTATTTTATGGGCACTGTTTGCTGCACAGGATTTCTTTACAATATCTCAGGAATAGCAATTTAGGCCTTTTTGAAAGTCAGCTCTAGCTGTTAAGAGCTATCCAGAGGATAACCTGAAAAGGATTGTCAGCACTGATGCGATGATTTATTTCGGTCTTTATAGATGAGAGCAGAAAAATAACACGGTCAATCTTCGCAGCCATAACCTGCTTGAGGTCCTGAACCACAGAAAGCACCTAACCCACACCTCCCGCAAGCCTTGACGCACGAAGGCTGCTTAAAGCATGCAAATCTCTGGAAAGGACGCGGCATGGCAGCAAGGGCCAGCGTCTGAGGCGCGGTGGGATCCCAGGGCACTCGCATCCCTTCTCTAGTGCTCTCCATCTCGGGGCGATGCCCAGAGAAACACTGCTCTGCCTGCTGCTGAGCCAGCCCAGCAGCCGCTGCTGCCCGCAGCTCTCCGAGACATGCAGTGCGTCCCGTGGCTCATGGCCGTGTAGGAAATTAGGGGATCCTGCAGGAAGGCTGGCCACTCGTACCTCGAACCCTGATCTACGCCATGTGCAAATTTGCAATCAGTAACAGGGTCATCAGTTCAAGTGGCAATACGTCATCATTGTGGCTAGATCGTGGCACACCCTTGTGAGATCAAGACTCCTTCTGTACATGATTACTATTTATTTATAGCATGCGATAAAAATTTACAGTAACACAGGGAGGCTAGAGCTGAGACCAGGATAGGAACTGTAAAAAGATCTTATCACTGAGAACAGTCGGTTTTGCATAAGGAACAGTTTTATATGAGAAAATACTGATACAAGAACATTTCTCAGAAGTATGCTGATATTGGCAAAATTTCTAGCAAGGGAAATTATCAAAATCTTTTATTTCACCAAAGCCAAAGTGCTTTATTTCAACTGCTTTATGGAAAAGAAGAGAGTGGGACAGTGTGAGAGTTCAGTCAGTCTTAAACAATTTAACGTCACGGAAACGGACCTGACAAGTTCATTTCTCAATTTCCTGAATGCATTCTTCCAATTTTTTGTTTCACTGGAAATTTAGACATTTCAATTTTCGCTCTGACTAGTGAGGAAAAGCCCAGCTCTGCAACGCTCCCAGTGGGAGAGCAGTCAGACCCTTTGACAAGCTTCATCTGCAACACCCATATGTGAGCGAGAACGACAGCAGGGAGCAGATCAAAGCAGTTTGCCCACACAAGTCCAACTTTTCCTCCCAGACCATCCTCAGCTTCTCTTCAGGGAATGATGGCAACCTCCAAATGAAGAAAATGTCCCAGGTGAGCTGAGCAACCAGCCTGCACCTCTCTGCAGACTGGTGGTAGGAGCTGAAGCCCTGGCCATGGTCTGGATGCTCTGAACTGCGTGCGCTCCCACTGGCATCCCTCTGCCTGTAGTAAATGTATGTTTGGCTCAAGGAGGAAATCATTCAGCAAGTTTCATATGGTTTTTGCTGTTTAGTTCCCCATTCCCACTATAAAATCCATGATAAAAGAACATAAATAACCAAACTGGAAACAGCTTCTCTAGAAATCATCCAGAATATTTCTGAGCCATAAATATTCTGTCACTGTTGATTTAATTTCTAGTACTCAGGAGAATGCAATTATGAGAGACAAATGGTGATGAATGCTGAAACCAAGGGTATGTTTTCGACAATGGGAGACAGGACTGGCTCTCTGTGAGTTGGCGTCAGAGGCATGCCAATAGCCATCCATGGTCTAGCACTGCCAGCTTTCAAAATGCCACAATTGCACTGAATGCTATAATTGCCTACAAGAAATAAATTAATGCAACTGCTTTACTCAGTCACTGCATTGCCCACTTGAAAGGGCAGATGTCATAAGCCCAAATGCAAAGAATCTCATCAATTAATTTGGTAAGAATAAGTAGGCAGGATATCCCTGATTCACAAAAGCACTCAAGTTTGGGTTTCCCTTTGAACTCAGCACATGCTTAAATAGTACACTGAACGAAGACAATCATCTCACACAACCTGAACAGCTCACAGGATCTCAGACCTGCAGCAAAGACAGACTATCATTTCCTTGCCCCAGATGAGAGAAGCTGGTGGCTATGAGGACCCCCACACTGTCCTCCTCCCCTGAGGCCCCACTCCAAACGCAGGAACACACCTCTGCGTGGTGGAGGATGCTGTGCAAGATCTTGGGGGCTTTGCTGCGGCCATACCCACGGCACAGCAACCTCACTGCCCAACTTCTGGGTGGACCATTCAATCCGCGTGACACTATCTTTTGGGTTTTAGATCAGCAAACTGACTCTGTAGTGAAAATATGAAAGAATGGGAAAAAACTGGTGACATTTCAAACGGACTGTTTAAGCTAAAAGCCTTCTCTTACCATTTCTCCCTGGGAGATATCTCACTGAGTATTTATCATGTCATTTCTTTCCTGTCAAATACCTTCCGCTGTGCATTTAGGCCATGCAAAACAGCTTACTATGTTAAATGGAAACTCAGGGCTCTGCATTTGCCCAGAGATTGCATTCCTTGCCTCACGTGAGCCTATCACCAGCGTAACCGAAAGCTTCTTGCACGGTAAATACTCATTAACGGTGCATAGCGCTGATAAAATCCCTCCTTCCCACAACACCTGGCTGCTGCGCGGTAGCTGCGGGGGAACATCAGGCACTTTGGTTAGAGACTCATCCCAGCACTGATCTATCTCCCCTTAGGGGACGGAGCTGCTAATTATTGAGCAAATAACCAGACTCTGTTCTTTTGTGTTCCTGTGTGCTGAAATACAATGCAAACCCCCTACGGGATCTGATCCAAAACCAATCTGATTTTGTGGGCTGTGAATCAGGCCCTTCACAAACAACTCCCCACACACCTCCAAGAAGACAACTTGACAAAAGGTAGGTAACCACAGGGAGAGCCTCCCTGCACAGCTTCAGGGAGGTGGGAACCCAGGGAGATACCCTCCACGTGCAGATTTCAAGCCTTGTGGGTGTTTTCTCTCCTGGGACTAAGCCAGTGCCATGGCTTGCCCCACAACAGAGGACCTGGCTGGTGAACTGCCAGGTGGGATAAGGAGGCACAAGCGCTGCTATTGGAGAATGTGACTTTTAGCTGTCTTTTTCTGAATGGCGACCACCCAGAGGAGGAACCTCCATCTTGCCTCCTAATCCCACTTTCTGGTGGGAGAGAGACTGAGAAACCAGAGCTGTGTGAGAGCCAGGGAGCTTGTGAGGGAGCTTGAGGTGGGAGAGTGTTGAGAAGCATCGTGCTTGACGGGTGGATCATGTCCAGCCTTAAGCAGAGGAGCTGGCTGAGATTGCAGCCTCAGGGCCACCACAGAAGGATGGAGCCCACCCTGTGGTCCCTCAGGAGGATTCACTCACACCATGGCTGTCCTCGGCTGTGTGGCAGAGGTGGGACAAGCTACCTTGGGCTGTGCTGCACCAGGAACCCATAAACCCCCTTTTCTCCAGCCCTGATCATGATGGCCCTCAGACTAGTCCACAACAGAAACCCCAGGGAGGTCAGAGGACCTCAGGAAGCTTGGGGGAAAATGTTCTGCCGGGACCCCACACACTCCGTCTTTCCCCTAGATTAATTCAATCTGCCTCAGCTTCCAGCCAAATCAAGATATGGGCTCATCTTGCTAAATATAGCTCTCAAACAATTTCCTGCATATTGGGACCGAATCATTTGGCAACTGCTAGATAATGTGCAACAAAAACACGGGGCAGCGGCGGATGCCTGTGGCTGCCCATAAACCATTAGCGGCAAGGTCAGCAGCCTCCGACCCTGATTGTGTAACCCTGAGCATTACCATTCCTCGGTTTATTTTCTCTTCCTCTCATGAGGATGGTAGAAATTTTAGGAACAGGGAAAGGGCATCCAGCACAACCCGCCTGCTATTTCCCAGCAATCTTCTTAATCCTACTCCTTTCCGTAAGGCTGGTCTTTTCCCAAGCCCTTCCTCAAAAGAGAGATGGAGGTGTTCCTTGAACTTAGAACGTATCGCCTTAAAGTATCATCTTAAAGTCTTAGTATAATGTCTTTACATTGCTTGCCATTCCCCAGTAACTTATTCCATATGCTTAAGTACTCTTTGAGCATAATAAGTCTGCCTTATTCCCATCTAGCTTCCCAGGGTTTTCAGACTACCCTCCAATTTCTGAACCCCTTGCCAACGTGATTCATCTGCCCTTCAGGAATTTCTAAGTCCTCTTAAGTATATAAAGATAAAAACAAAAGAAGAATCAGAGTCTACATCCGTCTAATTAACTATTCTGTCTTCCACGG